>NC_041380.1:401652582-401654868 GCF_002162155.2 Triticum dicoccoides
AAAAAAGGCTAGGTGGCGAATGGTAAAACCAAGGTTGGGCATTGCTGGAAAAGCTTTAATCAAGGCGAACTATCAAGGGGTTCCCATTATAACCCAACCGCGTAAGGAACGCAAAATCCGGGAACATAACACCGATATGACGGAAACTAGGGCGGCAAGAGTGGAACAAAACACTAGGCGAGAGGCCGAGCCTTCCACCCTTTACCAAGTATATAGATGCATTAAGATAACAAGATAATATAATGATATCCCAACAAGTAAATAAATGTTCCAACAAGGAACGGCCTTCAATCTTCAGCTGCAACTAGCAACGCTATAAGAGGGGCTGAGCAAAGCGGTAACATAGCCAATCAACGGTTTGCTAGGACAATGGTGGGTTAGAGGTTTGACATGGCAATTTGGGTGGCTTGAAAGCAAGTGGTAGGCATCATAGCAATGGCATAGCAAAAGAGCGAGCAAACTAGCATAGCAAAGATAGTAGTGATTTTGAGGGTATGATCATCTTGCCTGCACAGTTGTCAGAGTTGACTGGATCCTCGAAAGCAAACTCAACGGGCTCCTCGTTAGCAAACTCGTCTCCCGGCTCTACCCAAACAAGACAAACAAGCAACAAGGGCACAATCAACCATGTGCAAACTCAAACAACACAATGCAAAGATGATATGCTATGCGGGATGCGATGCGGGATGCAAAATGCAAGATATGACAGGAAATGCATGAACCTGGACTCAACTTGTAAATCCAAGTGTGCCACTGGAAAGATGAGACGAAATCGCTTGAAAACGATATAAAGAACGCCGGAATCGGAGTTACGGTTTGGAAATGGCAAGCGATTCAAATATGACACCGGTCTGCGATTTACAGCAAGTAGCCAACTAAATGCAAACATGCTACAACAACCAAACATGACAACAAAATACATGGCAGGGATTCACACAAGATGCTTAATAAAAGTCTAGAACTGAGCTACGGCCAATTCATCCATTAACAGGTTCAAACAAGCATGGCAAAAATGCATATGACAAACAGATCTCAGACTTAGTGAAATTAACACTTGTGTGGAATTTCAGATCAGGTACCCCTCTTCGGAGCCACAAAACTACAAGCTACAGGATCTGAACATGGCAAAGTAAAGCATGGCATGGAGCTACACAAAGATATTAACAAAAGTCCCTTAGTGACCTTGAGCCAAACGGGATCAGAAAATACAATTGCAAGCATGTGAACATAGCAAAAACATAATCAGTTTTTAGACTTAGTGAAAACTGGCACATGCTGGAATATAACTCAAGTAGGCATGTTTACGAGCTCGATGCACTCACTACGGTGCAAGTCATGACAAGATAAGCATACATCCATTAACAACACACGAAAAGCAAGCTAGACATGGCAAGATCAATAACATAGCACGCACGGATCAACTACAACATCACCAGCAAAATTGCAAACAAGTTGACAATCTGCCCAGATTCACAAAGTAGCAAAAGTAGAGCTCGATTGACTCAAGCTAGGATGCTCCATAATTCCAAACAAATACATGGATGGATAGAGAACTACAAGATTAAGAAAACATCCTTACTGATCATCCTCAAAAAAGGCACGGATCACTAGGAAACAACATGAACATATGGCATCATGAGATAAACAGATCAAGGACTTAGTGGAATTGCTAAGTCCCTGAAAACAGAATTAGCAAGTGCACCACTTTGCAAGCTTGCACTAGTCACTACACACATCACAAAAATACATGGGTTGCACCTATGGAAAGATGACAAAACCCTTAACAAAACACATGTAGAGCATCAGGGCATATCATGCACACAATAATCATGGCAAAAATGACAAAATCCTAAATGGAGTAGCAGATCTGACAATTATCTCAAGTAGCCCTCTTCTAACAGCATTTCGGGCATCAAGATGAACTCAAATGAAAATGATGCAATGAAATGAAATGATGTACTCTCTGAGATGAACATTTTGATATGCTATATGCATGAATCGGAGCACAGATGCAAAGTTACGGAACTACGAACATGAGCACTTGGATCTGAGAAATCTGGGACTTAGACGAAATTTCAACCTCTCTCAGATCTAGGGTTTCACGGAACCCGAGGCGGCAGCGTATCACTCTTCACGGCGGGGACGAGGACGGCGGCTGGCGAGGGCGAGGTCGCCGGTGGCCGGGGGCAGCGGCGCAGGGGCCCGCGGTGGCCGGAGCTGGGGCCGGCCGGAGCTACCTTGGTGACGGCGAGCGGCTCCGGGTGGCGAGGAAGAGGCGGCGGGGTC
>NC_041380.1:401655621-401759420 GCF_002162155.2 Triticum dicoccoides
GGCCTCCCGGGCCGCGCGGTGGGAGGCGGCGGCGAGGCCACGTGGCGGGCGATGGTTGGTTGGCGGTGGCGGCGCGGACGCGTCCGGTCCGTCCGGAGGTGTCCGGCGGCGGCGGAGGAGAAATTTAGGGTTTCGGGGAGGAAGGAGATCCGAAAATCGGGGGGCCTTTTTATAGGCATAGAGGGAGCTAGGAGAGTCCAAATGAGGTGCGGTTTTCGGCCACGCGATCGTGATCAAACGCTCTAGATCATGGAGCAGAGTTAGGTGGGTTTTGGTCCAAAATGGAGGGGGGTTGGGCTGCAACACACACGAGGCCTTTTCGGTCCCTCGGTTAACCGTTGGAGTATCAAACGAAGTCCAAATGATACGAAACTTGACAGGCGGTCTACCGGTAGTAAACCAAGGTCGCTTGGCAACTCTCGGTCCAATACGGAAATGTTTAATCCCCACACACAAAAGAAAGCTAGAAATGACCACCGGAGGAGAACGAAGCGCCGGAATGCAAAACGGACAACGGGGAAAATGCTCGAATGCATGAGACGAACACGTATGCAGATGCAATGCACATGATGACATGATATCAGATGCATGACAACGACAACAACACACGGAGACAAAGAACCCGAACCCGAGGAAATAAATATAACTTAACACCGAAAACGGCAAGAGTTGGAGTACAAATTGGGAAAGTTACATCCGGGGTGTTACAGGTATGATTGTATGTTGTAGTTGTTGTGTCCTACGGACTAAAAACCCTCCGGTTTATATAGACATGGGAGAGGGTTAGGGTTACACAAGGTCGGTTACAAAGGAGGAGATATACATATTCGTATTGCCTAGCTTGCCTTCCACGCCAAGTTGAGTCCCATCTGGACACGAGACGAAGTCTTCAATCTTGTATCTTCATAGTCCAACAGTCCGGCCAATGGATATAGTCCGGCTGTCTGAAGACCCCCTAATCCAGGACTCCCACAGTAGTCCCTGAACCAGCTTTCAGTGATGATGATCACTCTTGAGCTTGCGTTGGTTTTCCCCGAAGAGGAAGGGATGATGCAGCAGAGTAGCATAAGTATTTCCCTCGGTTTTTATGAACCAAGGTATCAATCCAATAGGAGACCACGTTCAAGTCCCTCGTACCTGCACAAAACGATAGCTACTCGCAACCAACGCGATTAGGGGTTGTCAAGCCCTTCACGGTCACTTACGAGAGTGAGATCTGATAGATATAATATTTTTGGTATTTTTGATATAAAGATGCAAAGTAAAAAGTAAAAGCAAAGTAAAAAAGCAAAACAATATTAAAGTGATGGAGATTGGTATGATGAGAATAGACCCGGGGGCCATAGGTATCACTAGTGGCTTCTCTCAAGAGCATAAGTATTCTACGGTGGGTGAACAAATTACTGTTGAGCAATTGATAGAATTGAGCATAATTATGAGAATATCTAGGCATGATCATGTATATAGGCTGTTGGGGAACATAGCATAAATTCAAAATTTTCCTACGTGTCACCAAGATCTATCTATGGAGTCATCTAGCAACGAGGGAGGAGTGGATCTACATACCCTTGTAGATCGCACGCGGAAGCGTTCAAGAGAACGGGGTTGATGGAGTCGTACTCGTCGTGATCCAAATCACCAATGATCCTAGCGCCGAACGGACGGCACCTCCGCGTTCAACACACGTACGGAGCAGCGACGTCTCCTCCTTCTTGATCCAGCAAGGGGGTAGGAGAGGTTGATGGAGATCCAGCAGCACGACGGCGTGGTGGTGGAAGTAGCGGGATTCCAACAGGGCTTCGCCAAGCGCTGTGGGAGGAGGGAGATGTGTCATGGGAGGGAGAGGGAGGCGCCAGGGCTTAGGTGTTGCTGCCCCCCCCCACTATATATAGGGCCAAGGGAGAGGGGGGGGGGGGCGCAGCCTTGGCCCTTCCTCCAAGGAAGGGTGCAGCCAGGGAGGAGTCCATCCTCCCCAAGGCACCTACGAGGTGCCTTCCCCCTTTAGGACTCTTCCTTTCCCTTATCTCTTGGCGCATGGGCCTCTTGGGGCTGGTGACCTTGGCCCATATAGGCCAAGGCGCACACCCCTACAGCCCATGTGCCCCCCCCCCGGGGCAGGTGGACCCCTTTGGTGGACCCCCGGGCCCCTTTCGGCACTCCCGGTACAATACCGATAATGCGCGAAACTTTTCCGGCGACCAAAACAAGACTTCCCATATATAAATCTTTAACTCCGGACCATTCCGGAACTCCTCGTGACGTCCGGGATCTCATCCGGGACTCCGAACAACTTTCGGGTTACCGCATACTAATATCTCTATAACCCTAGCGTCATCGAACCTTAAGTGTGTAGACCCTACAGGTTCAGGAACCATGCAGACATGACCAAGATGACTCTCTGGTCAATAACCAACAGCGGGATCTGGATACCCATGTTGGCTCCCACATGTTCCACGATGATCTCATCGGATGAACCACGATGTCAAGGACTTAATCAATCCCGTATACAATTCCCTTTGTCTAGCGGTACGATGCTTGCCCGAGATTCGATCATCGTTATCCCGATACCTTGTTCAATCTCGTTACCGGCAAGTCTCTTTTACTCGTTCCGTAACACATCATCCTGTGATCAACTCCTTGATCACATTGTGCACATTATGATGATGTCCTACTGAGTGGGCCCAGAGATACCTCTCCGTTTACACGGAGTGACAAATCCCAGTCTCGATTTGTGCCAACCCAACAGACACTTTCGGAGATACCTGTAGTGTACCTTTATAGCCACCCAGTTACGTTGTGACGTTTGGCACACCCAAAGTATTCCTACGGTATCCAGGAGTTGCACAATCTCATGGTCTAAGGAAATGATACTTGACATTAGAAAAGCTTTAGCATACGAACTACACGATCTTTGTGCTAGGCTTAGGATTGGGTCTTGTCCATCACATCATTCTCCCAATGATGTGATCCGTTTATCAATGACATCCAATGTCCATGGTCAGGAAACCGTAACCATCTATTGATCAACGAGCTAGTCAACTAGAGGCTTACTAGGGACATGGTGTTGTCTATGTATCCACACATGTATCTGAGTTTCCTATCAATACAATTCTAGCATGGATAATAAACGATTATCATGAACAAGGAAATATAATAATAACCAATTTATTATTGCCTCTAGGGCATATTTCCAACAGTCTCCCACTTGCACTAGAGTCAATAATCCAGTTCACATCGCTATGTGATTAACACTCAAGGTCACATCCCCATGTGACTAACACCCAAGAGTTTACTAGAGTCAATAATCTAGTTCACATTACCATGTGATTAACACTTGATGAGTTCTGGGTTTGATCATGTTATGCTTGTGAGAGATGTTATAGTCAACGGGTCTGAATCTTTCAGATCCGTGTGTGCTTTACAAATCTCTATGTCATCTCCCAGATGCAGCTACCACGTTCTATTTGGAGCTATTCCAAATAACTATTCTACTATACGAATCCAGTTTACTACTCATAATAATCTGGATTAGTGTCAAAGTTTGCATCGGTGTAACCCTTTACGACGAACTCTTTTACCACCTCCATAATTGAGAAAATTCCTTAGTCCACTAGTTACTAAGGATAACTTTGACCGCTGTCCTATGATCCATTCTTGGATCACTCTTGTACCCCTTGACTGACTCATGGCAAGGCATACTTCAGGTGCGGTACACAGCATAGCATACTGTAGAGCCTACGTCTAAAGCATAGGGGACGACCTTCGTCCTTTCTCTCTATTCTGCCGCGGTCGAGCTTTAAGTCTTAACTTCATACCTTACAACTCAGGCAAGAACTCCTTCTTTGACTGATCCATCTTGAACACCTTCAAGATCATGTCAAGGTATGTGCTCATTTGAAAGTACCATTAAGCGTTTTGATCTTATCCTTATAGATCTTGATGCTCAATGTTCAAGTAGCTTAATCCAGGCTTTCCATTGAAAAACACTTTCCAAATAACCCTATATGCTTTCCAGAAATTCTACGTCATTTCTGATCAACAATATGTCAACAACCTATATTCATCAGAAATTCTATAGTGCTCCCACTCACTTCTTTGGAAATACAAGTTTCTCATAAACTTTGTATACACCCAAAATCTTTGATCATCTCATCAAAGCATACATTCCAACTCCGAGATGCTTACTCCAGTCCTTAGAAGGATTGCTGGAGCTTTGCATACTTATTAGCATCTTTCAGGATTGACAAAACCTTCCGGTTGTATCACATACAACCTTTCCTCAAGAAAATCGTCGAGGAAACAATGTTTTGACATCCTATCTGCAAGATTTCATAAATAATGTAGTAATCGCTAATATAATTCCAACAGACTCTTAGCATCGCTACGAGTAAGAAAGTCTCATCGTAGTCAACTCCTTGAACTTGTCGGAAAACATCTTAACGACAAGTCGAGCTTTCTTAATGGTGATACTTACCATCATTGTCCGTCTTCCTTTTAAAATCCATATGTACCTAACAGCCTTACGACCATCAAGTAGTTCTTCCAAAGTCTACACTTTGTTTTCATATATGGATCCTCTCTCGGATTATATGGCCTCAAGCCATTTTGGAATCCAGGCCCACCATCGCTTCTCCATAGCTCGTAGGTTCATTGTTGTCTAGCAACATGACTTCCAAGACAGGATTACGTACCACTCTGAAGTAGTATGCATCCTTGTCATCCTACGAGGTTTGGGAGTGACTTGATCCGAAGTCTCATGATCAATATCATAAGCTTCCACTTCAATTGGTGTAGGTGCCACAGGAACAACTCTTTGTGCCCTGCTATACACTAGTTGAAGTGACGGTTCAATAACCTCATCAAGTCTCCACCATCCTCCCACTCAATTCCTTCGAGAGAAACTTTTCCTCGAGAAAGGACCCGATTCTAGAAACAATCCCTTATTGCTTTCGGATCTGAGACATGAGGTATACCCAACTGTTTTGGGTGTCCTATGAAGATGCATTTATCCGCTTTGGGTTCGAGCTTATCAGCCTGAAACTTTTTCACATAAGCGTCGTAGCCCCAAACTTTCAAGAAATGACAGCTTAGGTTTCTCTAAACCATAGTTCATACTGTGTCATCTCATCGGAATTACGTGGTACCCTATTTAAAGTGAATGTGGTTGTCTCTAATGCCTAACCCATAAACTATCGTGGTAATTCGATAAGAGACATCATGGTACGCATCATATCCAATAGGGTACAGTTATGATGTACGGACACACCATCACACCATGGTGTTCTTGGCTGTATTGGTTGTGAAACAATTTCCACAATGTCTTAATTCTGTGCCAAACTCGTAGTTCAGATATTCATCTCTACGATCATATCATAGACATTTTATCCTCTTGTCACGACGATCTTTCAACTTCACCCTGAAATTACTTGAACCTTTCAATAATTAAGACTCGTGATTCATCAAGTAAATATACTCAACATCTACTCAAATCATCTGTGAAGTAAGAACATAACGATATCCACTACATGCCTCAGCACTCATTGGACTGCACACATCAAAATGTATTACTTCAACAAGTTGCTTTCTAGTTCCATTTTACTGAAAACGAGGCTTTCAGTCATCTTGCCCATGTGGTATGATTTGCATGTCTCAAGTGATTCAAAATCAAGTGAGTCCAAACGGTCCATTTGCATGGAGTTTCTTCATGCATATACACCAATAGACATGGTTCGCATGCCTCAAACTTTTCAAAAACGAGTGAGCCAAAAGATCCATCAACATGGAGCTTCTTCATGCGTTTTATACCGATATGACTTACGTGGCAGTGCCACAAGTAGGTGGTACTATCATTACTATCTTATATCTTTTGGCATGAACATGTGTATCACTATGATCGAGATTCAATGAACCATTCATTTTAGGTGCAAGACCATTGAAGGTATTATTCAAATAAACAGAGTAACCGTTATTCTCCTTAAATGAATAACCGTATTGCGATAGACATAATCCAATCATGTCTATGCTCAACGCAAACACCAATCTCGATGGTAGAGGGAGCGTGCGATGCTTGATCATATCAACATTGGAAACACTTCCAACACATATCGTCAGCTCACCTTTAGCTAGTCTCCATTTATTCCGTAGCTTTTATTTCGAGTTACTAACACTTAGCAACCGAACCGGTATCTAATACCCTGGTGCTACTAGGAGTACTAGTAAAGTACACATCAACACAATGTATATCCAATATACTTCTATCAACCTTGCCAGCCTTCTCATCTACCAAGTATCTAAAGTAATTCTGCTCCAGTGGTTGTTCCCCTTATTACAAAAGCACTTAGTCTCGGGTTTCGGTTCAACCTTGGGTTTCTTCACTAGAGCAGCAGCTGAATTGCCGTTTCATGAAGTATCCCTTCGTGCCCTTGCCCTTCTTGAAACTAGTGGTTTCACCAACCATCAACAATTGATGCTCCTTCTTGATTTCTACTTTTGTGGTGTCAAACATCGCGAATATCTCAAGGATCATCATATATGTCCCTGATATATTATAGTTCATTACGAAGCTCTAGCAGCTTGGTGGTAATGACTTCAGAGAACGATCACAATTTCATTTGGAAGATCAACTCCCGCTTGATTCAAGTGATTGTTGTACTCAGACAATCTGAGCACAAGCTCAACAATTGAGCTTTTCTCCCTTAGTTTGCAGGCTAAGAAAATCGTCGGAGGTCTTATACCTCTTGACGTGGGCACGAGCCTGAAATCCCAATTTCAGCCCTCGAAACATCTCATATGTTTCGCGACGTCTCGAAATGTCTTTGGTGCCTCAACTCTAAACCGTTTAACTGAACTATCACGTAGTTATCAAAATGTGTATGTCAGATGTTCGCAACATCCACAGACAACGTTCGAGGTTCAGCACACTGAGTGGTGCATTAAGGACATAAGCCTTCTATGAAGCAATGAGGACAATCTTCAGTTTACGGACCTAGTCTGCATAATTGCTACTATCAACTTTCAACTAATTTTTTCTCTAGGAACATATCTAAACAGTAGAACTAAAGCGCGAGCTACGACATAATTTGCAAAATCATTTTGACTATGTTCAGGATAAACAAGTTCATCTTATGAACTCCCACTCAGATAGACATCCCTCTAGTCATCTAAGTGATTACATGATCCGAGTCAACTAGGCCGTGTCCGATCATCACGTGAGACGGACTAGTCAAGATCAGTGAACATCTTCATGTTGATCGTATCTACCATACGACTCATGCTCGACCTTTCGGTCTCTTGTGTTCCGAGGCCATGTCTGTACATGCTAGGCTCGTCAAGTTAACCTAAGTGTTTCACATGTGTTCCGAGGCCATGTCTGTACATGCTAGGCTCGTCAACACCCGTTGTATTCGAACGTAAGAATCTATCACACCCGATCATCACGTGGTGCTTCGAAACGACGAACTTTCGCAACGGTGCACATTTAGGGGGAACACTTTCTTGAAATTTTAGTGAGGGATCATCTTATTTACTACCGTCTTTCTAAGCAAATAAGATGTATAAACATGATAAACATCACATGCAATCAAATAGTGACATGATATGGCCAATATCATATTGCTCCTTTTGATCTCCATCTTCGGGGCTCCATGGTCATCATCATCACCGGCATGACACCATGATCTCCATTATCGTGTCTTCATGAAGTTGTCTCGCCAACTATTACTTCTACTACTACAGCTAACGGTTAGCAATAAAGTAAAGTAATTACATGACGTTTATGTTGACACGCAGGTCATAAATAAATTAAGACAACTCCTATGGCTCCTGCCGGTTGTCATACTCATCGACATGCAAGTCGTGATTCCTATTACAAGAACATGATCATCTCATACATCACATATATCATTCATCACATCCTTTGGCCATATCACATCACATAGCATACCCTGCAAAAACAAGTTAGACGTCCTCTAATTGTTGTTTGCATGTTTTACGTGGCTGCTATGGGTTTCTAGCAAGAACGTTTCTTACCTACGCAAAGACCACAACGTGATATCCCAATTGCTATTTACCCTTCATAAGGACCCTTTTCATCGAATCCGATCTGACTAAAGTGGGAGAGACAGACACCCGCCAGCCACCTTATGCAACTAGTGCATGTCAGTCGGTGGAACCGGTCTCACGTAAGCGTACATGTAAGGTTGGTCCGGGCCGCTTCATCCCACAATGCCGCCGAATCAAGATTGGAGTAGTAACGGTAAGCATATTGAACAAAATCAACGCCCACAACTACTTTGTGTTCTACTCGTGCATAGAATCTACGCAATAGACCTAGCTCATGATGCCACTGTTGGGGAACGTAGCATAGATTAAAAAAATTCCTACGTGTCACCAAGATCAATCTATGGAGTCATCTAGCAACGAGGGAGGAGTGGATCTACATACCCTTGTAGATCGCGCGCGGAAGCGTTCAAGAGAACGGGGTTGATGGAGTCGTACTCGTCGTGATCCAAATCACCGATGATCCTAGCGCCGAACGGACGGCACCTCCGCGTTCAACACACGTACGGAGCAGCAACGTCTCCTCCTTCTTGATCCAGCAAGGGGGGAGGAGAGGTTGATGGAGATCCAGCAGCACGACGGCGCGGTGGTGGAAGTAGCGGGATTCCAACAGGGCTTCGCCAAGCGCTGTGGGAGGAGGGAGATGTGTCATGGGAGGGAGAGGGAGGCGCCAGGGCTTAGGTGTTGCTGCCCTCCCTTCCCCCACTATATATAGGGCCAAGGGAGAGGGGGGGCACAGCCTTGGCCCTTCCTCCAAGGAAGGGTGCGGCCAGGGAGGAGTCCATCCTCCCCAAGGCACCTAGGAGGTGCCTTCCCCCTTTAGGACTCTTCCTTTCCCATATCTCTTGGTGCATGGGCCTCTTGGGGCTGGTGCCCTTGGCCCATATAGGCCAAGGCGCACACCCCTACAGCCCATGTGGCCCCCCGGGGCAGGTGGACCCCTTTGGTGGACCCCCGGACCCCTTTTGGCACTCCCGGTACAATACCGATAATGCGCGAAACTTTTCCGGCGACCAAAACAAGACTTCCCATATATAAATCTTTACCTCCGGACCATTCCGGAACTCCTCGTGACGTCCGGGATCTCATCTGGGACTCCGAACAACTTTCGGGTTACCGCATACTAATATCTCTATAACCCTAGCGTCATCGAACCTTAAGTGTGTAGACCCTATGGGTTCGGGAACCATGCAGACATGACCGAGATGACTCTCCGGTCAATAACCAACAGCGGGATCTGGATACCCATGTTGGCTCCCACATGTTCCACGATGATCTCATCGGATGAACCACGATGTCAAGGACTTAATCAATCCCGTATACAATTCCCTTTGTCTAGCGGTACGATACTTGCCCGAGATTCGATCGTCGGTATCCCGATACCTTGTTCAATCTCGTTACCGGCAAGTCTCTTTTACTCGTTCCGTAACAGATCATCCCGTGATCAACTCCTTGATCACATTGTGCACATTATGATGATGTCCTACCGAGTGGGCCCAGAGATACCTCTCCGTTTACACGGAGTGACAAATCCCAGTCTCGATTCGTGCCAAGCCAACAGACACTTTTGGAGATACCTGTAGTGTACCTTTATAGCCACCCAGTTACGTTGTGACGTTTGGCACACCCAAAGTATTCCTACGGTATTCGGGAGTTGCACAATCTCATGGTCTAAGGAAATTATACTTGACATTAGAAAATCTTTAGCATACGAACTACACGATCTTTGTGCTAGGCTTCGGATTGGGTCTTGTCCATCACATCATTCTCCCAATGATGTGATCAGGTTATCAATGACATCCAATGTCCATGGTCAAGAAACCATAACCATCTATTGATCAACGAGCTAGTCAACTAGAGGCTTAATAGGGACATGGTGTTGTCTATGTATCCACACATGTATCTGAGTTTCCTATCAATACAATTCTAGCATGGATAATAAACGATTATCATGAACAAGGAAATATAATAATAACCAATTTATTATTGCCTCTAGGTAATATTTCCAACATAGGCATCATGTCCGTGACAAGTAGATCGAAACGATTCTGCATCTACTACTATTACTCCACTGATCGACCGCTATCCAACATGCATCTAGAGTATTAAGTTAAAAACAGAGTAACGCCTTAAGCAAGATGACATGATGTAGAGAGATAAATTCATGCAATATGAAATAAACCCCATCTTGTTATCCTCGATGGCAACGATACAATACGTGCCTTGCTGCCCCTTCTGTCACTGGGTAAGGACACCGCAAGATCGAACCCAAAGCTAAGCACTTCTCCCATGGCAAGAACTACCAATCTAGTTGGCCAAACCAAACGGATAATTCGAAGAGACTTGCAAAGATAACCAATCATACATAAAAGAATTAAAGAATTCAAAGAAGATTCAAATATTATTCATAGATAGACTTGATCATAAACCCACAATTCATCGGTCTCAACAAACACACCACAAAAAGAAGATTACATCGAATAGATCTCCACAAGAGAGGGGGAGAACTTTGTATTGAGATTCAAAGAGAGAGAAGAATCCATCTAGCTACTAACTATGGACCCGAAGGTCTGAGGTAAACTACTCACACTTCATCGCAGGGGCTAGGATGATGTAGAAGCCCTCCATGATGACGACACTCTTCTGGCGGAGCTCCGGAACAGGCCCCAAGATGGGATCTCGTGGATACAGAAAGTTGCGGCGGTGGAATTAGGTTTTTGGCTCCAGTTTTGATCGTTTGGCGGTACGTGTGTATATATAGGAGGAAGAAGTGCGTCGGTGGAGCACCGAGGGGCCCACGAGGCAGGGGGCACGCCATAGGGGGGCACCCCCCACCCTCGTGACCTCCTCTTTAATCCCTTACAGTAGGGTCCAAGTCTCCTAGATCACGTTCGGTGAGAAAATCACGTTCCCAAAGATTTTATTCCGTTTGATATTCTGTTTATCCGAAACACTGAAATAGGCAAAAAAACAGCAATTCTGGGCAGGGCCTCCGGTTAATAGGTTAGTCCCAAAAATAATATAAAAGTGGAAAATAAAGCCCAATATAGTCCAAAACAGTAGATAATATAGCATGGAGCAATCAAAAATTATAGATACGTTGGAGACGTATCAGGCATCCCCAAGCTTAATTCCTGCTCGTCCTCGAGTAGGTAAATGATAAAAAGAGAATTTTTGATGCGGAGTGCTACTTGGCATAATTTCAATGCAAATCTTCTTAATTGTGGTATGAATATTCAGATTCGAAAGATTCAAGACAAAAGTTTATGTTGACATAAAAAATAATAATACTTCAAGCATACTAACAAAGCAATTATGTCTTCTCAAAATAACATGGCCAAAGAAAGTTATCCCTACAAAATCATATAGTCTGGATATGCTCCATCTTCACCACACAAAGTATCTAAATCATGCACAACCTCGATGACAAGCCAAGCAATTGTTTCATACTCGAAGTTTTTCAAAACTTTTTCAATCTTCACGCAATACATGAGTATCACTATAGGTGGAATAGAATGGTGGTTGTGGAGAAGACAAAAAGGAGAATATGGTCTCACATAACTAGGCATATCAATGGGATATGGAGATGCCCATCAATAGATATCAATGTGAGTGAGTAGGGATTGCCATGCAACGGACATACTAGAGCTATAAATGTATGAAAGCTCAACAAAAGAAACTAGTGGGTGTGCATCCAACTTGCTTGCTCACGAAGACCTAGGGAAATTTGAGGAAGCCCATCATTGGAATATACAAGCCAAGTTCTATAACGTAAAATTCCCACTAGTATATGAAAGTGACAACATATGGGACTCTCTATATGAAGAACATGGTGCTACTTTGAAGCACAATATATGAGACTCGCTATATCATGGTGCTACTTTGAAGCACAAGTGTGGAAAAAGGATAGTAGCATTGCCCCTTTTTTATTTATTTATATTTTTTTGGGCCTTCTTTTTTTTCTTTCGCATTTTTTTGGGACAATGCTCTATTGAATGATGATCGTCACACTTCTATTTATTTACATCTCAATGATTACAACTCGATACTAAAACAAAGTATGACTCTATATGAATGCCTCCGGCGGTGTACCGGGATATGCAACGAATCAAGAGTGACAAGTATGAAAGAATTATGAACGGTGGCTTTGCCACAAATACTATGTCAACTACATGATCATGCTAAGCAATATGACAATGATGAATGTGTCATGATGAACTAGATGGTGGAAAGTTGCATGGCAATATATCTCGGAATGGCTATGGAAATGCCATAATAGGTAGGTATGGTGGCTGTTTTGAGGAAGGTATATGGTAGGTGTATGATACCAGCGAAAGGTGCGCGGTATTAGAGAGGCTAGCAAGGGTGGAAGGGTGGGAGTGCGTATAATCGATGGACTCAACATTAGTCATAAAGAACTCATATACTTATTGCAAAAATCTAGAAGTTATCAAAGAAAAGTATTACGCGCATGCTCCTAGGGGGATATATTGGTAGGAAAAGACTATCGCTCGTCCCCGACCGCCACTCATAAGGAAGACAATCAATAAATAAATCATTCTCTGACTTCATCACATAACAGTTCACCATACGTGCATGCTACGGGAATCACAAACTCTAACACAAGTATTCTTTAAATTCACAACTACTCATCTAGCATGACTTTAATATTATCACCTCCATATCTCAAAACAATTATCATGCTTCAATCTTTTCTTAGTATTCAACACACTCAAAAGAAAGTTTCACAAATCTTGAATACCAAGCATATTATTATTAGAAAAATTACCATGCTATTAAGAGACTCTCAAACTAATTTAAGTGAAGCATGAGAGATCAATAGTTTCTTTAAAACGAATCCACCACCGTGCTCTAAAAGATCTAAGTGAAGCACATAGAGCAAAATTATAATGCTCAAAAGATATAAGTGAAGCACATAGAGCAAAACTACTTAGCTCAAAGGATATAAGTGACGCACATAGAGCAAAACTACTTAGCTCAAAGGATATAAGTGAAGCACATAGAGCAAAACTACTTAGCTCAAAAGATATAAGTGAAGCACATAGAGTATTCTATCAAATTTTAATTCATATATGGCTCTCTCAAAAGGTGTGTATAGCAAGGATGATTGTGGAATACTAATATACAAAGACACAAATAATACAAGACGCTCCAAGCAAAACACATATCATGTTCGTGAATAAAAATATAGCTCCAAGTAAATTACCGATGGAAGTGGACGAAAAGAGGGGATGCCTTCCGGGGCATCCCCAAGCTTTGACTCTTTGGTGTCCTCGGATTATCTTGGGGGTGCCATGGGCATACCCAAGCTTAGGCTCTTGCCACTCCTTGTTCCATGATCCATCAAAAGAATTCACCCAAAACTTGAAAACTTGACAACACAAAATTCAAAATAGAAAACTCGTGAGCTCCGTTAGCGAAAGAAAACAAAAGACCACTTCAAGGTACTATAATGAACTCATTCTTTATTTATATTGGTGTTAAACCTACTGTATTCCATCTTATCTATGGATTATAAACTATTTTACTAGCCATATATTCATCAAAATAAGCAAACAACACACGAAAAACAGAATCTGTCAAAAACAGAACAGTCTGTAGTAATCTGTAGCTAGCTCAGAATCTGGAACCCCAAAAATTCTAAAATAAACTTATGCACGTGAGGAATTTATCTATTAATCATCTTCAAAAAGAATTAACTAAATATCACTCCTCAAATAAAAATGACAGCAGTTCTCGTGAGCGCTAAAGTTTCTGTTTTTTACAGCAAGTTCAACAAGACTTTCCCCAAGTCTTCCCAACGGTTCTACTTGGCACAAACACTAATTAAACACAGAAAACACAACCAAAACAGAGGCTAGATAATTTATTTATTACTAAGCAGGAGCAAAAAGCAAGGAATAAAAATAAAATTGGGTTGCCTCCCAACAAGCGATATCGTTTAACGCCCCTAGCTAGGCATAAAAGCGAGGATAGATCTAGGTATTGCCATAGTAATAAGGTAGATTGGTGAAACTAATTTCATATTATCTACGTTCGGCAGCAAGTTTTCTTTGAGGCAAGAAAAATTAATTGAAAGGATTAAATTTAATGGGACAAAAGTCCCCAAGATCAACCTTGGTAGGTATAGGTTCCTCCTTTGGTCCTTCATAATGCACCACCAATTCATCATTATAAGCATTCTTTTGACAGAACTTTGTGAGCCTATATTCAAGAGAATATCCTAGTTCATTATTTCGAATAGCCAAATCATCATTAAGATCAGAAATTCTATCAACTAAAACATTGGTAGGAACCTTTCTTCTAAGATTTTCATTGATAGCAACATAATCTAGAGATTGAAAACGCATTATTTCTTCTTGATCAAAGAGGATAGCCTCTATGGGAGGACGGCAAGCGTCCACCCTATAATGTGCAAAGATTTCTTTGGCTTCTCTTATTATGAATCTAAACTCATGAGCCAAAAAGATAGTAGCAGCACGCTTAACAGAAGAATGCTCAATATTAGAAAATTCTAGAAAAATCCTTTGTATGGAAGGATGCATGTGCATGAATTGTCTTTCAAGTTCAACTACAAGCATGGCAATAGCATCCGCAAGACTACTAGTTCTGTGAAGGATAGAACTACCCATAGAAGGTAAAGCACCGGCACAAGTAAAGAAATCTTGAATAACTCCTTTTCCAATAATATTACCACTACCAACACGGAATTTTTTTATATGAAAGATGGTAGGTTCTTTAGCCGGAGTATCAGAATTTTCCATGATATTGTTATCGCCCAAATTGGCGATAACCTCCCCAGTTTCAGACATAACGACAAGCAGGCAAACAAACTACCACACAAGCAAATAAAGAGGCAAGCAGAGAGGGAGGATAGAGAGAGAGAGGGCGAATAAAATGGCAAGGGTGAATTGGGGGGAGAGGAAAACGAGGGGCAAATGGCAAATAATGTAATGCGAGAGATAGGGATTGTGATGGGTACTTGGTATATTGACTTTTTGCATAGACTCCCCGGCAACGGCGCCAGAAATCCTTCTTGCTACGTCCTGAGCTTGCGTTGGTTTTCCCCGAAGAGGAAGGGATGATGCAGCATAGTAGCGTAAGTATTTCCCTCAGTTTTTGAGAACCAAGGTATCAATCCAGTAGGAGGCCACGCTCAAGTCCCTCGTACCTGCACAAAACGATAGCTACTCGCAACCAACGCGATTAGGGGTTGTCAAGCCCTTCATGGTCACTTACGAGAGTGAGATCTGATAGATAGAATATTTTTGGTATTTTTGATATAAAGATGCAAAGTAAAAAGTAAAAGCAAAGTAAAAAAGCAAAACAATATTAAAGTGATGGAGATTGATATGATGAGAATAGACCCGGAGGCCATAGGTTTCACTAGTGGCTTCTCTCAAGAGCATAAGTATTCTACGGTGGGTGAACAAATTACTGTTGAGCAATTGATAGAATTGAGCATAATTATGAGAATATCTAGGCATGATCATGTATATAGGCATCATGTCCGTGACAAGTAGATCGAAACGATTCTGCATCTACTACTATTGCTCCACTCATCGACCGCTATCCAGCATGCATCTAGAGTATTAAGTTAAAAACAGAGTAACGCCTTAAGCAAGATGACATGATGTAGAGAGATAAATTCATGCAATATGAAATAAACCCCATCTTGTTATCCTCGATGGCAATGATACAATACGTGCCTTGTTGCCCCTTCTGTCACTAGGTAAGGACACCGCAAGATCGAACCCAAAGCTAAGAACTTCTCCCATGGCAAGAACTACCAATCTAGTTGGCCAAACCAAACGGATAATTCGAAGAGACTTGCAAAGATAACCAATCATACATAAAAGAATTCAGAGAAGATTCAAATATTATTCATAGATAGACTTGATCATAAACCCACAATTCATCGGTCTCAACAAACACACCGCAAAAAGAAGATTACATCGAATAGATCTCCACAAGAGAGGGGGAGAACTTTGTATTGAGATTCAAAGAGAGAGAAGAAGCCATCTAGCTATTAACTATGGACCTGAGGGTCTGAGGTAAACTACTCACACTTAATTGGAGGGGCTAGGATGATGTAGAAGCCCTCCGTGATGACGGCCCTCTTCCAGCGGAGCTCCAGAACAGGCCCCAAGATGGGATCTCGTGGATACAAAAAGTTGCGGCGATGGAATTAGGTTTTTGGCTCCTGTTCTGATTGTTTGGGGGTACGTGTGTATATATAGGAGGAAGAAGTACGTAGGTGGAGCACCGAGGGGCCCACGAGGCAGGGGGCGTGCCCTAGGGGGGGTGCCCCCACCCTCGTGGCCTCCTCTTTGATCCCTTGGAGTAGGGGCCAAGTCTCCTGGATCACGTTCGGTGAGAAAATCACGTTCCCGAAGATTTTATTCCGTTTGGACTCCGTTTGATATTCTGTTCACCGAAACACTAAAATAGGCAAAAAAAAATAGCAATTCTGGGCTAGGCCTCCGATTAATAGGTTAGTCCCAAAAATAATGTAAAAGTGGAAAATAAAGCCCAATATAGTCCAAAACAGTAGATAATATAGCATGGAGCAATCAAAAATTATAGATACGTTGGAGACGTATCAGGTTCCTCCTCCGAATATACCACGGAAGAATTTGAATATAAGGATAGTGTCCGACCCTGCAAAATAAGTTCCACATACCACCATAGAGAGAATAATATTTCCACAAATTTAATTTGCTGACTTGCTTTGGCAACACGACATTACGTCACGGCCCGGTGATTATTCAAACCGTTTGTTTTAACTAGCCCCACACATAACGCAAGGCAGTTTTTCGACACGTCTCGTCAAAGCAGAGATCATGTCCCCTTATCACGGGATTCTCATCAATACGGGCGTGGGTAACCCAACCACATCTAGGACTCCTAGATTATAGGCAAGTCCCAAACGGCCACGGAGAGGATGCTTGGTATTCACCCTCTTTATAAAGGGCCAAGGCTTTCACTTTTTTCCCTCCCGTGCTCAATCGAATCCTTCCCCCGCCTCGAGTTCTAACACCCAAAGCCCAGGTCAGGTGCTCAATCATGTCCGGATCCAGCCTTCAAGGCCGATGGATGCCCTCCTCCATTATGGAAGAAGACATCAAGAAGTTGAGGGAGGCCAGATACCTGACCGCCGAGGTTTCGCATTGGATGCCTGCCCGAGGGCAGGTCATCCCTACTCCTGAACCCAACGAAGACGTCGTGTTCACCTCCCACTTCCTCCGAGGTCTAGGCCTCACTCTGGATCCCTTTGTAAGGGGTTTGATGTTTTACTACGGACTAGACTTCCACGATCTAGCCCCGGACTCCTTCCTTCACATCTCGGCATTTATTATCGTGTGTGAGGGCTTCCTCCGCATTACCCCCCACTTTGGCCTGTGGCTCAAGACCTTTGATGTGAAGCCGAAGACAATCGAGGGACAGCATGCAGCGTGCGGAGGAGCATTAATAAGCAAGATTGGGGGAGCTCCGTGGACAAAAGGTTCCTTTCCAGAGGTGTCCGGATTATGGCAACATGAGTGGTTCTATGTCACAGCTCCCCGAAGTGCTCCCCCCGCTTTCCGCACGGGCCCCCCACCACAACTAATGTCATGGATTAGTAGAGGGCTGAGCTGGGGTCCAGCCAAGGACGTGCCCATACTGCAAAGCCGCATTCAAGATCTCTTCGAGGGAGATTTTAATTTGGTTATGGTAATGCAAGTCATGTTGGTTCGTCGAGTCCAGCCTTGCAAACGCCGGCCCCTTTGCTTGTGGGAGTTCAACCCAAAAGGACCACGCGCTATTCAAAGTTTCCTCGGCCTGACGCACAAGGAGATGTACAAGTCATTCTTCCGACCTCAAACAGAGTGTCCGGACACTACCGAGGACGTGGGCCTGAGTAGCAACCGCACCGCCGAACAAGTAAGTAATCCTCAAGCTGAACACACCGTCTTTTTTTATCATGACGTCATTTCTGAGAAATCGCCCTTTGACCAGGACTTGCTGACCAAGGCAAAGATGATTCGGTGTTCGGCCCCCCTCCCTGAGGGTTTGGAAAATCCGGTACTGGAAAAGATGCTCGAGCGCGCACCTTTCCCGGAGCCCTCAAAGGAAGATGCGGAGGGGGATAATATGGGCGCAAGCGGGCCCCCATCGCTGCCAGTTCCAACCGAGGGAACGAGCGCCTCCAGAAGGGAGGATAACCAAGGAGAAGATTCTGGCCTTCTCTCGCTATGGGGGAGGAAGAGGATTGCCTCTGAGGATCCGGTAACCGAGGCCTCCAAACGGGAGAAGAAGTCTCCAACAGAGGGTCCTGCCTCGGGGGGTGCTCTTGCCGCACAAAGTCCGCGCGGGGACCAGCCCTCCAATGAGCCGTAAGTGATCAAAATACTTTAATAGTGAAGGTATACTACCTTTCTTCTGAGAAAAATAACCGAAGCATATATCTTGCTGTTCGGATCTTAGCCCTTCTCAGCTGAGCTCGTCTTCGGGGGATCTTCTTCCGGAGATGATGGAGAGCGAAACGCCTCCCCCGGACTCCCCCGCTCAAGAAGCGGGCGACCTCGAAGTGTCGTCACGGAGGGCCTCTCCGGGTCCGGTGAGGCCAGAACACAATCCCATAGTCACCCGAAGTCCCCAGCGTCCGGCTCTCGAAGAGAGCAAACAGAAGAGTCTGGCACCATCTGGTATGTGGTCGGACGTTCTGAGGGAGCTGTTGGAGCGAGCGGCCATCTCAGAAGAACACCATACGTTGATGAGTACGGTGATGGAAAGAATTTCGTCCGCCGAAAGCGGATTACATGAAGCCTTTATGAGTCTACTGACAGGCTTTGAGGTACGTGAAATGATATACTTTTTGATAGTACCGCACATGTTAGGTGTGCCCTATGTAGATAGTAGCCCCTGAGACTCTGGTTGTCGTCGAGAACGGCGGCGAACAGAGGATCATAGTCTCAGGTAATAACCAGACTGCCTTTATGTGCAGGTGGTGGAGGCTTCGGTGGCTAGCCGGACTAGTGAGTTTGCCGAACTAAAGCGGCAATTGGATGCGGCGGATGCCGACATCGAGCTTGTTAACAAGCGGCTTGACGAGTCACACGGTAAGTAATGTTTTCTGGTGAATGTCACGTAATAAGAGCAGCATGATGCCAGTATCTTTAATATGTTGTGGCTGCAGACGGAGCTGCCACCGTGGAGACCCTTCGGGCGAAACTTGCCCGAGCGAAAGAACAAGCAAGAGCTAGTAATGCGGCTGCTTTGAAGGCGGCCGAAGAGCTAAGAGCCGAGAAGGCTGCGCATTGCGAAAGCAAAGAGAAGATGGCCGTCAAATTAAAAAGCACTGCCGACCGTTGCCAGTTCCTTGAAGAAGAAAACCGAGTGAAGGCGGCGGACCTTGAAAAGGTCACGATGGCAACTAAATACACTCGCTCTGCTATGAGGGCGAAGAAGGAGGAGCTGCGCAAAGCCATGGATATTACGGCTGGGAAGCCCTTTCTGCTGCAGAGGAAGTTTGGAGATCCGGGGTATGCCCCTCTGGATCGGCTGTGGAGTTCGGCAGATGCATATATGGACTTGGCTGCAAGCGCTGTCGATGCGGCCGAATACTTCTAAGATCAGACAGATCGTTAAGTGGACAAGCTGTTCTAGTCGCAATTTAACATTCCAGAGCGTCTGCTTCCCTTGACGGATCAGCTAGCCGAATGGGCCGAACTTAATATGTTGTCCGGGCTTGCCATGAGGTCCATCGTAGATCATTTGTGGCCAGAGAAGCCAAAGCCGAACAACTATTTCAGCTTAGTACAACAGTTCCTTGGTGCGGTGCCGCGCATCAATGCGATGAAGAGGTCGGCGTACATAGAAGGCTCGCGGATGGCCTTTGCCCATGTCAAGGCATACTGGGCTGAGATGGATGCTACCATTGTTGCGGCGCAAGGTTCGGCCATAGGCCGAGTAGCTGCCGAGCACAATTTTGAAGAGGTTCTTGAGGGTGCTCGTCTGATAGAGTCCCAGTGCTCGAAGAATATTATGTTTGAGTGACATGTATTCCCATTGTAAACACAATGTTTTTATGAAATGTAGTAAGGATGTATTTATACTTTTGCCGGAAAGTAATATGATGCCTCTTGTGTGGCCGTTTATGTATATATGTATATAACCTGAAAGATTGTAGTCGTCGGCTTCAACCCCCATGCATATAATGCAGGGGTGCTCGCAATAAACATGTGTTCACACTTAACCCAACGTCTTGGTCCTATTAAGGAGGTGATAGCGCAGCGAAC
This sequence comes from Triticum dicoccoides, assembly GCF_002162155.2. Lineage (NCBI taxonomy): Eukaryota > Viridiplantae > Streptophyta > Magnoliopsida > Poales > Poaceae > Triticum > Triticum dicoccoides. Next base: position 401,675,982 of record NC_041380.1, read on the forward strand.
GAGGCAACCGGACTATGATGCTTTAACACTTTCACTTAGCCATAGGAGTTTGACGGTGGGGCTACTATATAGCCTCTGGTGGCTCCGCACTCTCCCGAACTCGGGGTGCGTATATGCCTGGCCGGGAAACGGCCCTTCGTTAAAGCGGAGGAATTCTAACATTCTGATAGGTCATCAAGTGGTTGACCAGTCTCGCGCTATATCATGACAGTCAGTTTTTGGCTTTCTCTACTGAGGTGCTCGTCCGGACGAACCAGGGCACAATCGCAGTAGTTCTCCTGGTGCTGCCTTAGCCGATAGAGCGGAACGTAAGGCACCAAAACACAGGAGCCGGGAAAACCCAACATTTGACCAAAGACATGATTCGGAGCTGATGCATATAAGGCCAAACTCGCGATGCCAAACACTCCCTAAGGTATTTGGTCTTTATGGTATAAACCGGGCCCAAACAGTGCCCTTTGTAAGAAGCCCCTTCTGTCCAAGTACGTGCAGTATTCTAACATGGCCACATGCCAAGACGTCAGCTTCCTTCTCAATTGTACTGAGAATCCGAGGGATGTATATCAACAAGAGACAGTAAAAAAGGTTTACGCAGGGTCTTAATCTAAAAAGAATCCTTGGGGCGGGTCCCTGCTGCACGTCTGCGCATGTGTCTCTGTTGTGCCGTATCCTGGACGGGTGTAGCACGATGATCATCTGTAAAAGAGAGGAACTTAAGTGAAAAGTTGTCGTGCAAAAAGGTATTTTTTAACGAAACCATGTATAATTAAAGATGAGTAAAAATTGCCACTTGTCTGCGCGCGTTGAGCCCCTTATATTTGTAATAGGGGTGTGGCCATCAATCCGGTATGAATTACATATAGCTGAGCCGGACTCGTCTAACCGTGTCCGTGGTCTTGACGACCTATTCAAATGCTTTAGTTAGTGAGGCCATTTTTAGTGTGCGGCTGCCAAGGCAGTCGCACTCTCTTCGGCGCGCAAATATCGTTCAATATTTCCATTCACTGTAATGATGCCACGTGGACCAGGCATCTTGAGCGTGAGGGAAGCGTAATGCGGTATTGCATTAAAGCGAGCGAAAGCTTCACGTCCAAGTAGCGCTTGATAGCCACTTTGGAACGGAGCAATGTGGAAGGTTAAATGTTCGCTACAGAAGTTACCAGGGAAGCCGAATATAACCTTTAGTGGCAAGGAGCCCGTGCAGTCAGCCCCTGGGCCTGGCGTCACTCCTTTAAAGGTAGTGTTTCTATGGCAAACTTTTGTTGGGTCTATCCCCATTTCGCGGATTGTATCCTGGTATATCAGGTTTAGACTACTGCCACCGTCCATCAGGACTCGTGTGAAGTGGTATCCGTCAATTATTGGGTCTAATACCAGGGCAGCCCATCCTGCATGCCGGATACTTGCTGAGTAATCACGATGGTCGAAAGTGATCGGTTGAGACGACCAGTGGCAGGACTCCGTGGTGATAGGCCCTTGGGCATATTTTTCTGGGAGTGCCGCTTTGTTTCTCCCCTTGATCACGTAAAACATGTTGACTGTTTTGACTTCTGGTGGAAACATCTTTTGTTCCCCAGTGTCTTGCTTGAGAGGCTCATCCTCGTCTTCACTTGGTGTATCCTCCCCCTTGTGTATGGCGTTGAGCTTGCCGGACTGCTTGAAGACCCAACATTCTCCGTGGGTATGATTAGCGGGTTTACCAGGGGTGCTATGGATCTGACATACTTGGTCCAGAATTTTGTTTAGGCTGGACAGTTCGTCTCTGGCGCCTTTAGAGGGCGGCTTTTGCTGACTTGACCGAGAGATTTTGAATCCGGCGTTTATTGCCGTGCTCTTCGTGCTGCCTTCTTTATTCCAGCATTTGTTATTGTTGTTGCGCCGTGATTTCCCGTTTCCATCTCTAGCTTCGGGTGTACTGGGGTCGCTGATGCTGCATCTGGCTAGCCAGCTATCCTCACCCGCGCAAAATCGGGTCATGAGGCTTGTTAGTGTTGCCATTGTTCTCGGTTTTTCTTGGTCGAGATGTCTGGCGAGCCATTCGTCACGGACGCTATGCTTAAAAGCTGCCAAGGCTTCAGCGTCCGGACAGTCGACTATTTGGTTCTTTTTAGTAAGAAACCTGTTCCACAGCTTTCAGGCTGACTCTCCGGGCTGTTGAGTTATATGACTCAAATCGTCCGCGTTCGGAGGTCAGACGTAAGTCCCCTGAAAATTTGCTCGAAAAGCATCTTTGAGCTCTTCCCAGCTTCCAATGGAACTTTCGAGGAGGCTCTTAAGCCAGTGCCGAGCTGGCCCTTTGAGTTTAAGGGGTAAATACTTAATGGCCTGGAGGTCATCTCCTCGAGCCATATGGATATGGAGGATATAATCCTCAATCCAGACACTAGGGTTTGTTGTTCCGTCGTATGCCTCTATATTTACGGGTTTGAATCCCTCTAGAAATTCATGATCCAGCACCTCATCGGTGAAACATAGGGGGTGTGCGGCACCCTTGTATCCGGGTGTACCGCATTCTTCGGATGTTTGTTGTGTTGCGTTGTATGCTGGAGCGCGCTTACGTGGTCCATAGATCGGTCTGGTTGTGCCGTCCTTTTGATGCGAGTCCTCGCGTGGATCGCGTATTGGCTTATGTGCGGCATTGTTTGCTGCTCTATGTTGGCCGCGAGGTCGCTTATCTGGCCAGATGGCTGTTTTGATTTTTGGTTGCAGGGGATCTAAGGCCTCCTCATCGAATTCGGGTAGCAACTTCCGCTTCGGGTAGCTCTTGGTGGGGTGATTATCGCCGTACTTTGCTGCTGTGTTGAGTACTTTGTTCCATCTGATTTGGAGTGTGTCTTGCGTAGCCTTGAGCCTTTGCTTTTGCTTTTTTAGACTCCTCGCGGTGTCAACGAGCCTTTGATGGGCATTCTGTTGCTCCGGGTGTCTGTCCGGTGTGACGTCATCTGGACGATGATCTTTGACAGGGTCGGGTTGTTCGGCTTGATTCTCCGTGTTGCCGTGGTCCGGCAATGGTTCCCCTGCTCTAACGCTGAGTCTGTATGATCATTGTTTCTACCGAGGCAGGATGTGGGGCGGCACTTACGCCACCGTTTTGACTGCTTCTCGAGGGAACAATCCTTTGTTGCGTCCTTCCGTTCCTCGTCGTCGTTTTCCTTTGGTGTGTCCACCATGTGTACGTCATGTGGTGAAGTGGCTGTCCAGTGCCCTGTGGGCAATGGTTCCTCTTCGTCTCCCGCATCGTCGTTCATACCGTCGATGTCTTCGGAGACGAAGTCGAGCATGTCGGTTAAGTCATCGACAGTGGCTATTAAGTGGGTGGTTGGTGGGGCACGAATTTCTTCGTCGTCCGCATCCCAGTCTTGCCGGACATAGTTCGGCCAGGATCCTCCTGACAAGGAGAGAGACCTTAATGAGTTCAGTATGTCACCAAAGGGCGAGTGCTAAAAAATATCCGCGGAGGTAAACTCCATGATCAGTGCCCAATCGGATTCGATAGGAACGGGCGCAGGCGGTTCGGAGTCCGTGGCCGGAGAAGGATCCGGCAGTTTAACAACACGGCTCTCGTGCAAGGTAAGTCGATGTTTGGCTCAATCACTGCTGAGGGTAAGGCCTCCGTGGCGGGGTGTATCCACCCGTCCGTGGATGGCGCAACTGGCTTCGAATTGAGGGTCGGAGCGGCTGCTTGTGCGATCTCCTGAACACTGTCCGATGGTAGAGCTAAATTGTACTCATCGTGACCGTGTGACGCACAAGGCAGAGGCTCGAATCCGTCGAAGATCAAGTCTCCACAGATATCGGCCGTGTAGTTTAAGCTTCCAAACCTGACCTGGTGGCCAGGGGCGTAACTTTCAATCTGCTCCAGATGGCCAAGCGAATTGGCCCGCAGTGCAAAGCCGCCGAATACGAAGATCTGTACGGGGAGAAAAGTCTCACCCTGGACTGCATCGCTATCGATGATAGTAGGAGCCATCAAGCCTAACGGCGACGACACAGAGGAACTCTCAATGAAAGCACCAATGTCGGTGTCAAAACTGGCGGATCTCGGGTAGGGGGTCCCGAACTATGCGTCTAAGGCGGATGGTAATAGGAGGCAGGGGACACAATGTTTTACCCAGGTTCGGGCCCTCTTGATGGAGGTAGAACCCTACATCCTGCTTGATTAATATTGATCATATGGGTAGTACAAGAGTAGATCTACCACGAGATCAGAGAGGCTAAACCCTAGAAGCTAGCCTATGGTATGATTGTATGTTGTAGTTGTTGTGTCCTACGGACTAAAAACCCTCCGGTTTATATAGACACCGGAGAGGGTTAGGGTTACACAAGGTCGGTTACAAAGGAGGAGATATACGTATTCGTATTGCCTAGCTTGCCTTCCACGCCAAGTAGAGTCCCATCCGGACACGAGACGAAGTCTTCAATCTTGTATCTTCATTGTCCAACAGTCCAGCCAATGGATATAGTCCGGCTATCCGGAGACGCCCTAATCCAGGACTCCCACACACGTGCACTATTATTATTATTATTATCCACACCATTCGGTCGTGCAAGTGAAAGGCAATAATGATGATATATGATGAAATGATTGAGATGAGGAAAAGCTGGTATGAACTTGACCTATATTGTTTTTGTAAATATGATTAGTTCATCGTTCCTGATTCGGCCTATTATAAATGAAACATGTTTGCAATGACAATTAGAGATTATAGTTACTCATGCCATGCTTAATTATCTAGGAGTTTATAATGGTTTACCTTGCGTGCCAACATGAAAATTAAAACGGTTGTGATGTAGTATGATAGGATGGTATCCTCCTTTGAATAATTCGAGTGGCTTGACTTGGCACATGTTCACACATGTAGTTGAAACAAAATCAACATAGCTTCCACGATATTTATGTTCATGGTGATTTATATCCTACTCATGCTTGCACTCAATGTTGGTTAATCTCAATGCATGTTTATGACTGTTGTCGCCCTCTAGTTAGTCGCTTCCCAGTCGCTCTATAGTGATAAAGTACCTTTATCTAGTGGTAGAAGTGGAAATGGCATCTTTGACCATGTTGGACCTCCAATTACTTATGGAGGACCGGTTCCCTCCACTCATTTGAATCATGTTGGTCCTCCTCCTAAGTTTGTGAAAAATGAGGATTTTGCCTCTTGGTTCTATCACTTTAAACAACATTTAAATCATAGTAATACTAATCTTTGGAGAATTATTGGGCAAGGTTTCTACCCGCATGACCCAAGCAAGTTCACCCCTAGAGAAGCCGCGGATAATCAATTCAACGAGTCCGCTCTCTTCATCATCCAAGATGCAATTCCACCCGAAGATATTGCGCATCTCCGTCCCTTCACCATGGCCAAGGAAACATGGCAACATGTTGTTTCCATTTACAAGGTAAGCGCAAGTATTCAATGCTCCAACTATGAAGTGGTGCAAGATGAAGCCGATGAGTTTGCGATGAATGAAGATGAAGAACCTCGTGATCTCTACCGAAGATTAACCACTCTCACGGTCTCACTCCGAGATCATGGGAGCAAGGATACGGATGACAATTGGATCAAGCGCAAGTTTCTAAAGGCCATGATGCCCTACCATAAGGCCATGTCATCCGTCATCCCTCAAAGGCCGGACTTTCATACCTTGTCCTCAAGTGAAGTGTTGGATGAGTTAGTTGCTATGAGAATCTTGGACAAGACCGCCGACAATGCGGTGTTGCGTTCTCAACGGGTAAACAATCCCAACCTTGCTTTGAAGGCCAAGGCTAGTCTGGAAGAAGAGGATGAAGAGGAAGAAGAGGAGAGTAACCCCGAAGATACAAAATATGCTTATCATGAGCACATGGCTCTCGCTTCAAGGAAATTTTGGAGCAAGAAGAACTCAAGGCCCAACTTCAACAAGAACAACTCAAGTGGCGCTAAGGGCAAGCAATGTGTGAGGACATGATATAAGTGTGGCAATGTGAGCCACTTTGTTGCGGAGTGCCCATATGAGAAGAGGGAAGACAATGGTGGCAAGCTCATCCGAAAAGACAAAGCCAAGTCCTTCCCCAACAAGAACAACTTCACCAAGAAGACTCCTCCCAAGGGGTTGGTGGCTCAAGAGGAGTACAATGAGGATAATGATGAAGATGGCGAAACGGTTGCCATGGCCTCTATTGCCATTGCCACAACTCCATGGGTGTCCCTCTTTGATTCACCCAACAAGAACATCACCGCCAAGTGCCTCATGGCCAAAGCCAACAACAAGGTAACCCCCAACATCAAAACCACCATCACTACTAATCCCTCTTTGACAGATTGCATTGATGAAAGTGAGGGGTCTAATGAGGAAGAAAATGAATTTGAGTCTTTTATGAGTAAGCTCAAGGGTAAATCCAAGAAGCACTTTGTTGCTCTCTTGGAACAACTTGGTGAGGCCAATGACAAGATCGAGGCTCACGAAGAAACCAACTCTAAGATGGAGGGGCATAGTCATGACTATGCCGATGAGATATCAGATCTTTCTAATGCGCTTGAGGAAGAGCGTGGTCATCGTTTGCTAAATTAAAGAAATATCTTGATCATGCTCTTGTTGTCTCTCGTGTGCTCAATTCCGAGAAGGCCAAACTTGGGATTGATCTTGCTAGACTCAAGGAGGAGTTTGATATACTTGAGAAGGCTCACAAGGCCTTGAAGGGTACTCATGCTAGCGTTAAAGAGTCTCATGATCAACTCCAAGTGAAGCTAACCAAGGAGAAAGCCACATTTCCTCATATGGTTTTAATTGAAAATGCAAATGCTACTAACCCGTGTTGTGAGCATGTGCATCTTGTGGATGAGAATGCAAAGTTGAAGGAGCAACTTGAAAGAGGCCTTGTGTCTTGCATACAAGGTGAGAAGAACTTCAACGACCTTTTGAGCAATAAAAAGGAAGTTCTGGCCAAGGAGGGAATTGGGTTTGAACCCAAGTCCAAGAACAAGAAGAAGAATGACGAGGCCAAACGACCTCCTCCTCTCAAGCAAAATTGTGTGAAGGAGGGAGAAGGTGCTTCTAAGGAGAAGAAGAACATTGTGAAGGGTGGTGGTGTCAAGAAGAGCAATGCCACCCCTTCAAACAAAGCCGACGACTTTAACCCTTCTTATATGTTATGTCGTGCTAGTGATGGGCATGTTTGTGGCAAATTTGTTGGTTCTCCTTATGAGTACATTGAGTGGTCTATTTGGGTTCCGAAGACCGTTGTTACTAACATCAAAGGACCCGTTACAAAATGGGTACCTAAAACCAAGCATTGATCTCCTGTAGGTGTTTGCTTCCGGTGGGGGATCATGGTTGCTCTATAGTGGAGCAACAAATCATATGACTGGAAGCAAGGACTTGGTGGTCGACGTCCACAAGATTTCATCTATTCTAACCAATGTCGAGTGGGGTGAAGCCTCATCTTCTAAGATACTGGGGCTTGGCAAGGTTGTCATTTCTCATGATCTCACGATCGAGAAAGTCATGCTTGTTGAGTCCCTTGCATACAACTTACTTTCCATTTGTCAACATGCACTCATGGGTTTTGCCACTTTATTTGATATTGATATTGTGGCCCTCTTCTAGAGCAAGACTCTTAAAGTAGCCTTTGTTGGGCATGTCGAGAACGATCTTTATGTGATTAACTTTTCGGAGTGACCCACTAAGACCATGACATGCCTAATGGCTAAATTTGATGTGTGATGGCTTTAGCATCACCGTTTAGCCCATGTAAATATGAGATCTTTGCAAAGTATTCTCAATGGGGACCATGTCCGTGGACTAAAAAATGTTAGTTTTGCCAAAGATCGTGCTTGCATTGAAGGAAAGCTACATGAGAAGGCTCACCCTCCCACGACTATCATCTACTCAAAGAGGCCCTTGGAGCTCCTTCACTTGGATCTCTTTGGACCTCCATCCTTTGATAGTATAGGGGTAGAAAGTATTGATTGGTGATTGTGGATGATTATTCAAGATACACTTGGGTATATTTCTTCAAGACGAAGAGTGAGACCCAACAAACCGTCATCGACTTTGCAAATGAAGCTCAACGTCAACACAATGCAAAGATCTTGACGATAAGAAGTGATAACGGCACCGAGTTCAAGAACTACACCTTGGATGAGTTTCTTAGTGATGAGGGAATCAAGCATCAATATTCCGCACCTTACACCCCTCAACAAAATGGTGTAGTGGAGAGGAAGAACCGGACGTTGATGGGGCGGCAAGGACCATGATGGTGGAGTTCAAGTCTCCATACAACTTTTGGGCCAAAGCCATCAACCCGCTTGTCATGCATCCAATCGGCTCTACCTCCGCAAAGACTTTAACAAGACTCCATATGAGATACTCACCGGTAACAAGCCCAATCTCAAGTACTTCCGGGTGTTTGGGTGTAAGTGTTTCATTCTCAAGAAAGGTGTCCGTTTGTCTAAATTTGAGGTTGGAGCTCATGAGGGCATATTTTTTGGTTATGCTACAAACTCTCATGCTTACCGTGTCCTCAACAAGTCCACCGGACTCATTGAGGAGACGTGTAACATGGAGTTTGATGAGAATAATGGCTCCCAAGTGGAGCAAAGTGGTACTTGTGACGTAGGTGATGGAATTCCTCCCCAAGCCATAAGAAAAATGGGTGTTGGTCATATCCTACCCATTGAGGAACCCCTTGTGGCCGAAGGAGAAGGACAATGTTCCACTCAAGTGGAACCATCACCAACCCAAGACCCACATGCTTCTGAAGAACAAAGTGAAGGCCCTCTACCAAATGAACAAGATCAAGGGCAAGATCAACCTCAAGATGGTGGTGAACCACCAAGTGATGCCCGAGGTCAAGTTCTCACCACCGATCAAGTTCAGGATCAAGAACAAGCTCAAGACGACGCTCAAGATGAGTTACCGCTCCTCAAATCTCTCCTGAGGAGGAATTGGAGCGTCGTGCCGCCAAGATTGCATCCAAGCTCACCACCAATGACAATCTCATGACGAATGTGCTTGGAAGCTTAAGAAAGGGGGGAAGCACTCATAGACAATTAGCAAACTATTGTGAACATCACGTGTTTGTCTCTTGTGTTGAACCCCAAAAGGTCTATGAGGCGCTCGAGGATCCGGATTGGCTCAATGACATGCATGAAGAACTCAACAACTTAGAGCACAACAAGGTGTGGAGATTGGTGCCAAGGCCATCGGGGAACCATAATGTCATTGGAACTAAGTGGATATTCAAGAACAAGCAAGAATCTCATGGAATTATCGAACGCAACAAGGCTCATTTGGTAGCATAGGGTACTCCCAAGTCGAGGGCACTGTTCAAGATATCTTCTGATATGCCGATAAATCAGCCGATTTATCGCTTACCCCTGTCAGACCGATAAGATAAATCGGCCGATAAATCAGCCGATATGGCAATAAATCAGCCGATATGCCGATAAACTGGCCGATCTACCCCTTATCATGGGTCGACCGATAAGTTCCCGATAAGCGATATCCCCAACATTGGTGGAGGGTATCGACTACGGTGAAACCTTTCCTCCCGTTGCTCGCCTTGAATCTATTTGTTTATTGATTGCTTATGCTTCTCATCATAACTTCAAGTTACAACAAATGGATGTGAAGAGTATTTTTCTTAATGGTCCTATTAATGAGTTGGTGTATGTCAAACAACCCCCGGGGTTTGAGGATCCCGAGTTCCCTAATCATGTGTACCAACTCGATAAGGCACTCTATGGCCTTAAACAAGCCCCACGTGCGTGGTATGAGCACCTTACCCAGTTGTTGCAAGCTCGTGGGTTTGAAATTGGGAAAATCGACCCCACTCTTTTTACTAAGAGGGTCAAAGGGGAGTTGTTTGTATGCCAACTCTATGTTGATGATATTATCTTTGGTTCCCCTAACAACGCTTTCAATGAGGAATTTGCCGCTATCATGACCTCGAAGTTCAAGATGTCCATGATGGGAGAATTGAAGTTCTTTCTCGGGTTCAAAATCAAGCAAAGAAGAGATGGAACCTTCATCAACCAAGCCAAATACACTCAAGAAATGCTCAAGAGATTCAAGCTAAGTGATGTCAAGCTGGCTTCCACTCCAATGCCCGTCAAATGCCAACTTGACATAGATCCCAAATGGTAAAGCAGTGGATCAAAAGGTATATCGCTCCATGATTGGCTCCTTCCTTTACCTTTGTGCATCTAGACCAGATATCATGTTGAGTGTGGGAATTTGTGCATGGTTTCAAGCCGCACCTAAGGAAAGCCACTATGTGGTGGTCAAGCGAATCTTTCGATATTTGGCTCATACCCCAAACTTTGGCTTATGGTGCCCAAGAGGAGCCAACTTGAACCTTGTGGGCTTTTCGGACTTGGATTGGGCGGGAGACAAAGTGGATAGGAAGTCAACTTCCGGAGGGTGCCAATTTCTTGGTTGCTCTTTGGTGAGTTGGTCTTCTAAGAGGCAAAGTTGTGTGTCTCTCTCGTCCACCGAAGCGGAGTATGTGGCCGCTGGTAGTTGTTGTGCTCAACTTCTATGGATGAGGCAAACTTCAAAGGATTACAGTGTCATTTGTGACAAAGTGCATCTTTGGTGTAACAATGAAAGTGCCATCAAGATTTCTCTCAACCCGGTGCAACACTTCAAGACAAAACATATTGAGATTCGGTATCACTTCATCCGGGATCACATTAGGCAAGGGGATATCAAGCTCAACTATGTCAACAATCATGATAAGCTTGCAGATATCTTCACAAATCCCTTGGATGAAGAAAGATTTTGTGAGTTAAGGCATGAGCTAAAAATCATATTGATTCGAGCAATTTGGCTTGAACCTTTGCACACCCCACCATACTCATCATGATGTCTTGTTTAGGTCTAAGCATGGACATAGGGGGAGTGTTGTTCTCTCAATGAACTCTCCCTCCCCCCATTATGCATAAATTGATCAAGTCTTTCACATTAGCCATTTTTATGGTACTTGTGCTTCAAAGATGAGTTTTGGTCATGGGCCCAAGGTTAAAATCTTCGCGGTGCCATACCACTTGACTCAAACATAGGTGGCCTCGGCCATTGCCCTCTCTTTGAGAGTTGTGTGTTTCTTGTCCTCTCGTGGGTGTTTTTCTACCTTTGTGTTTGCTCCTTCTCCTCGTCATTTCTTTTTCTTGCTTGAGCTAAGCCGTTTTTGTCTAGTCCTTCAGTACTTAGCTGATTGGTACTACCGCTGGAGGCGTGCAGTACTACTGCTGATTGACATTAAGTGGTACTACTGCCCTCCCCAGCGGTACTACTGCCGCAGGGCAGGACTGGGGGGTATGTCAGGCAGGGCGAGTTTCTTTCTCCCCCACACCCATTCACTCACCTCTCTCATCCCCCTTCGTGCTTCAACATCGCTCTTGCCGCGGGAGGGCTCTAGCGGGCCGCCGTCTCTGGGCCGTCCCTCTCCATTTCCTTCAGTGGAATCGATCCCCACCCCGTCCTCTTGCCATGGATGCCAGTATTGCCCCTGTTCCTCTTCTCTTTGTGTCTAGGTTTCAGATCTAGTCTTTAAGGGCAATAGTTGTTGCATTTCTCGATTTTTGGCTAAATCAAGGCATGAGTAGGTTGGAGAAGGCATCTAAACTGTTTGGATTGATATTTGGTAGGCTTATTTTTGAATTTGGCATCCCGGTACTGTCGGATTTGGCCACGGCAGTAGGGAACTGACGTTCCCCCGCCTGGAGTGGTACTACCCTATCCTAGAGCAGTACTACCATTGGATGCCCACTTCCACTGTACTCGTACCAAATATCGATATGTGTTGCTTTTTCTAGTGGCTTATGCTCGTTCTTTCGTGTTATTTCTTGTGTCCGTTTGTTTGGCTCCAGGTGATGGCCCTTCGGAGCAACATGTCCACCATGTCAACCCCGGGCGTTCTACTTCAAAGCGCTATCGCACCCATGAGACAGCGGCTGCTTCCTCAAGTGTTCCTCCTCCTTCTCAGCCCAAGAAGACTATTGTGAACAAGCACAATCCTAGGGCCAAGTCCATGACAGAGATGACTGCAAAGGAGTTCTAGGAAAGGCACCGACAGAACCCATATACGGAAGATCAAGAACCCACTTTGGTCAACCGTCCTTTCTAGAACCGTTTCCAATGGGCAATCTACTTTGATTTGATCAAAGCAAAGAAGAATCTCTATGTTGATGTTCGCGCCATTGACACTGACTATATGGAGAAGGATCCTGCCTACTTTGGGGAAGCCCTATAGATGTGTACTTAGCTAAACATTCTTAGGATCATGCAGTTCAACAAGGACTTTGATGCAGATTTGGTGGCTCAGTTTTATGCCACGATCCATCTTGGAACAGATGAAGAAAGAACTCTGACTTGGATGAAAAATGGCAAGCTTCTTTCGGTCAAATGGAAGGCATTCATGGAGTTACCTGGGATTGAAGATCAAGCACTTGAGAACCTAGTTGGCTTTCTCCCTCACCGCAATACAACTTCCACTCGCAAGCAATCTCTCTGGCCCTATTGTACTTTAAAGATTCACCCCGAGACTCGGAAGGAGACCTATGAGTTGCTTGCCTTTCTGGACATACTTCATTGCATCTTCAGAGAGACTCTCTTCCCTCGCATTGGGAACTTGGATATGGTTCACTCCTTTCTCATGGACATGCTTCTTTTCTGCTAGCATGAGGAGGGAGAAAACACTGGAGAATCCTTGGATATCTCTCATGTCATGTGGTCTGAACTTGTCTCCGCTATCTCTGAGCGTAAGTGCCCTATCTATGTTCCGTTTATCATGTTGCTTATTGAGAAGGCTTGGGAGCACATTTATCCTAATGTTGTGCCAGAGACTAGCGAGTTGATCACTCATGAGATCAAGCATCTGAGGAAGAAGGAGAACTGGGGCACCTTGGTTCCGAGGTCTGGTGTTCCATCTGGAGCTACTGACGTTGAGACAGAGGCTGATGCTGCTGCTGATGATGACTATGAGCCCTCTGGAGTGGAGCCCTCATGGGCAAAGAAGCTCAAGCGCAAAATGAAGAAACTTTTTTACATGGAATCTCATGGACAATACATGGCTCATGTGTCTAAGAAGAAGTCCAGGAGCTATCACAAGGAGCTCATGCGTCAGTTAGGTTCAATAGTTGCCAGCGGTTCTAAGGGCAAGATCATAGATGAGGAGGAGTGGGTTCAGCAGCACTGCCTGTGGTCAGATTCAGACACTGAGCTGCCCCCTGCCGATGAAGGAGGAGCAGACGATCCCGCTGGGATGTGATGTTGGAGTTCTTCAATTCTGCTACACCTATGGCCGTAGTAGCACTCTTTTCCCTTTTGGTGTCTCGATGCCAAAGGGGGAGAGAGTTTAAGGATTTGTCGTTGTCGAGTTGCGAGTGTCTTATTTTCCTGGTCTTCTCTCTCTCTATCGCAAACTCTCTTTTCTCATCAGTTGCTTTGGTTTGGTTTGTGCTCATGAGACCTGGTACCCTATCATATGGTGTGAGACATATGCTATCCTATTATTATCTTTGTATGTCGAGTACTTTAGTAGTTTGTGAGCTCATGATTATCTCTTATGTCTACCTTGCTCACTTGCCACTCTATTGCATCCTAGCTCATATATGTCCTATCTTTGATGCAAATGTTGTCAGACTATAAAATATAGGGGGAGTGTTGATCCTAATGTGTGTACTTTGCAATCCAAAGGCATCTCTAATTAAGTGCACACATCTAGGGGGAGCCCGTCTATATTTTGTAGTTTTGAGATTCGCTTACTCTCATGTCATTACTTTGTGCAAATCCCGTGATATCATCAATCCACCAAAAAGGGGGAGATTGTTAGGGCATGTCTCTCTCTAAGTAGTTTGGTGATTGATGACAATGCTTTTGCGGACTAATCATGTGCTGCATTGAGTATTTTAGAGATTCATTCATTGGCATGAGATGATTCCTTCCCCTCGGAGCTTTATGTGAAGACGGTGTAGTCTCTTTCTTTTCAGGTTGGTGGACTTGAGTCGTAGGAGACACCGTACTATCAAGAGGGGGTCCGCATTGGAAAGGCTAGGGTGGAATCATCACGTACACGTCTTTGTTGCACCCCCAGCTCCTTTCTTGACCTTGGAGTTTGATGTTTTAACAGAAGTGGAAACTGTGAGGAGAAAGCCGTAGTGCTGCCGCCAGAGCGGTAGTACCACCCATGGTCCTCAAGCAGCAGTACCGCTGTCCAACAGCGGTAGTACCACTTCGGGGCATCGACGGCAGTACCGCACTGGTTCAGCAATGCTACCTCCTCGATTCGAGGATGCCTTTTCTCATGTCGGTTTGTGCGGCACTAGTAGCGGCAGTAGCAGTGGTAGTACCTCCCACGAGCGGTAGTACCGCGGCTACCACCGCTACTAGTACCACCCATACCCCCTCTCTCTCTCCCGTTCTCGCTCTGCTTCTTCTACTCTCAGTCTATGTGGTAGTACCGCTGGTGGTCGCGGTAGTGCCGCTGCGACCAGCAGTAGTACTGCTATGTGCGGGCTGAAGAAGGGGTAACGGTTGGATTGGTTCCCCCACTATAAAAGGAGGTCTTCTTCTCCAAGTTGACTTACCTCTCCCCCCCCCCCAAGCTCCATTGTTGATCTGAAGCTCATTTTCGCCCGATCTCTCTCCCTAGCCAATCAAACTTGTTAATTCTTTAGGGATTAGTTGAGAAGGCCTGGATCTACACTTCCGCCAAGAGAAATTTGATTCCCCCACTAATCCCTTGCGGATCTTGTTACTCTTGGGTGTTTGAGCACCCTAGATGGTTGAGGTCACCTCGGAGCCACATTCCATTCTGGTGAAGCTCCATGGTATCGTTGGGAGCCTCCAATTGAGTTGTGGAGATAGCCCCAACCTTGTTTGTAAAGGTTCAGTCGCCGCCTTCAAGGGCACCAAGAGTGGAATCACGGCATCTCACATTGTGTGAGGGCGTGAGGAGAATACGGTGGCCCTAGTGGCTTCTTGGGGAGCATTGTGTCTCCACACTACTCCAACATAGTCATACTTCCTCTCAAAGGAAAGCAACTTCGGTAACACATCCTCCTCTCCACCAACTCCGCTATTGGTTATCTCTCACCTTTACTTGTGCAAGCTTATATTGTGTTGTATCCCTTGCTTGCTTTGAAGGAAATATGCCCTAGAGGCAATAATAAAGTTATTATTCATTTCCTTATTTCATGATAAATGTTTATTATTCATGCTAGAATTGTATTAACCGGAAACATAATACATGTGTGAATACATAGACAAACAGAGTGTCACTAGTATGCCTCTACTAGACTAGCTCGTTAATCAAAGATGGTTATGCTTCCTAACCATAGACAAAGAGTTGTTATTTGATTAACGGGATCACATCATTAGAAGAATTATGTGATTGAATGACCAATTCCATTAGCTTAGCACCCGATCGTTTAGTATGTTGCTATTGCTTTCTTCATAACTTATACATGTTCCTATGACTATGAGATTATGCAACTCCCGTTTGCCGGAGGAACACTTTGTGTGCTACCAAACGTCACAATGTAACTGGGTGATTATAAAGGTGCTCTACAGGTGTCTCCAAAGGTACATGTTGGGTTGGCGTATTTCGAGATTAGGATTTGTCACTCCGATTGTCGGATAGGTATCTCTAGGCCCTCTCGGTAATGCACATCACCTAAGCCTTGCAAGCAATACAACTAATGAGTTAGTTGCGAGATGATGTATTACGGAACGAGTAAAGAGACCTTCCGGCAACGAGATTGAACTAGGTATTGAGATACTGATGATCGAATCTCGGGCAAGTAACATACCGATGACAAAGGGAACAACATATGTTGTTATGCGGCCTGACCGATAAAAGATCTTCGTAGAATATGTGGGAGCCAATATGAGCATCTAGGTTCCGCTATTGGTTATTGACCGGAGACGTGTCTCGGTCATGTCTACATTGTTCTCAAACCCGTAGGGTCCGCACGCTTAAGGTTTCGATGACAGTTATATTATGAGTTTATTAGTTTTGATGTAGCGAAGTTAGTTCGGAGTCCCGGATATGATCACGGACATAACGAGGAGTCTCGAAATGGTCGAGACATAAAGATTGATATATTGGACGGCAATATTCGGACACCAGAAGTGTTCCGGGGAAGTTTTGGATAAAACCAGAGTACCGGGGGGTTACCGGAACCCCTCGGGGGGTTAATGGGCCTCATGGGCCTAAAGTGGAGAAGAGGAGGGGTGGCCAGGGCAGGCCGCGCGCCCCCTCTCCCCCTAGTCCGAATTGGACATGGAGGGAGGGGCGGCGCCCCCCTTTCCTTCCTCTCCTCTCTCCCTTCCTTCCACCCTCTCCTACTTGCACAAGGAAAAGGAGGGAGTCCTACTCCCGGTAGGAGCAGGACTCCTCCCTGGCGCGCCTCATCATGGCCGACCGCCCCTCCCCCTTGCTCCTTTATATACGGGGGCAGGGGGCACCTCTAGACACAACAATTGATCCTTGAGATCTCTTAGCCGTGTGCGGTGCCCCCCTCCACCATAATCCTCGATAATATTGTAGCGGTGCTTAGGCGAAGCCCTGCGACGGTAGAACATCAAGATCGTCACCACGCCGTCGTGCTGATGGAACTCTTCCCCGAAACTTTGCTGGATCGGAGTCCGGGGATCGTCATCGAGCTGAAAGTGTGCTAGAACTCGGAGGTGCCGTAGTTTCGGTGCTTGATCGGTCGGGCCGTGATGACGTATGACTACATCAACCCCGTTGTCATAACGCTTCTGCTTTCGGTCTACGAGGGTACGTGGACAACACTCTCCCCTCTCATTGCTATGCATCACCATGATCTTGTGTGTGCGTAGGAATTTTTTTGAAATTAATACGTTCCCCAATAGTGGCATCCGAGCCTAGGTTTTATGTGTTGATGTTATATGCACGAGTAGAACACAAGTGAGTTGTGGGCGATATAAGTCATACTGCTTACCAGCATGTCATACTTTGGTTCGGCGGTATTGTTGGATGAAGCGGCCCGGACCGACATTACGCGTACGCTTACGCGAGACTGGTTCTACCGACGTGCTTTGCACACAGGTGGCTGGCGGGTGTCAGTTTCTCCAACTTTAGTTGAACCAAGTGTGGCTACACCCGGTCCTTGCGAAGGTTAAAACAGCACCAACTTGACAAACTATCGTTGTGGTTTTGATGCATAGGTAAGATTGGTTCTTGCTTAAGCCCGTAGCAGCCGCGTAAAACTTGCAACAAACAAAGTAGAGGACGTCTAACTTGTTTTTGCAGGGCATGTTGTGATGTGATATGGTCAACACATGATGCTAAATTTTATTGTATGAGATGATCATGTTTTGTAACCGAGTTATCGGCAACTGGCAGGAGCCATATGGTTGTCTCTTTATTGTATGCAATGCAATCGCGCTGTAATGCTCTACTTTATCACTAAGCGGTAGCGATAGTCGTGGAAGCATAAGATTGGCGAGACGACAACGATGCAACGATGGAGATCAAGGTGTCGCGCCGGTGACGATGGTGATCATGACGGTACTTCGGAGATGGAGATCACAAGTACAAGATGATGATGGCCATATCATATCACTTATATTGATTGCATGTGATGTTTATCTTTTATGCATCTTATCTTGCTTTGATTGACGGTAGCATTATAAGATGATCTCTCACTAAATTTCAAGATAAAAGTGTTCCCCCTAAGTATGCACCGTTGCCAAAGTTCGTCGTGCCCAGACACCACGTGATGATCGGGTGTGATAAGCTCTACGTCCATCTACAACGGGTGCACGCCAGTTTTTGCACATGCAGAATACTCAGGTTAAACTTGATGAGCCTAGCATATGCAGATATGGCCTCGGAACACTGAGACCGAAAGGTCGAGCGTGAATCATATAGTATATATGATCAACATAGCAATGTTCACCATTGAAAACTACTCCATTTCACGTGATGATCGGTTATGGCTTAGTTGATTTGGATCACGTGATCACTTAGATGATTAGAGGGATGTCTATCTAAGTGGGAGTTCTTAAGTAATATGATTAATTGAACTTAAATTTATTATGAACTTAGTCCTGGTAGTATTTTGCAAATTATGTTGTAGATCAATAGCTCACGTTGTTGCTTTCATATGTTTATTTTGATATGTTCCAAGAGAAAATTGTGTTGAAAGATGTTAGTAGCAATGATGCGGATTGGAACCGTGATCTGAGGTTTATCCTCATTGCTGCACAGAAGAATTATGTCCTTGATGCACCGCTAGGTGACAGACCTATTGTAGGAGCAGATGCAGACGTTATGAACGTTTGGCTAGCTCAATATGATGACTACTTGATAGTTTAGTGCACCATGCTTAACGGCTTAGAATCGGGACTTCAAAGACGTTTTGAACGTCATGGACCATATGAGATGTTCCAGGAGTTGAAGTTAATATTTCAAGCAAATACCCGAGTTGAGAGATATGAAGTCTCCAACAAGTTCTATAGCTAAAAGATGGAGGAGAATCGCTCAACTAGTGAGCATGTGCTCAGATTGTCTGGGTACTACAATCACTTGAATCAAGTGGGAGTTAATCTTCCAGATAAAATAGTGATTGACAGAATTCTCTAGTCACCATCACCAAGTTAGTAGAACTTCGTGATGAACTATAATATGCAAGGGATAACGGAAACGATTCCCAAGCTCTTCATGATGCTAAAATCATTGAAGGTAGAAATCAAGAAAAACATCAAGTGTTGATGGTAGACAAGACCACTAGTTTCAAGAAAAGGGCAAAAGAAAGAAGGGGAACTTCAAGAAGAACGGCAAGCAAGTTGCTGCTCAAGTGAAGAAGCCCAAGTCCGGTCCTAAGCCTGAGACTAAGTGCTTATACTGCAAAGGGACTGGTCACTGGAAGCGGAACTACCCCAAGTGATTGGCGGATAAGAAGGATGGCAAAGTGAACATAAGTATATTTGATATACATGTTATTGATGTGTGCTTTACTAGTGTTTATAGCAACCCCTCAGTATTTGATACTAGTTCAGTTGCTAAGAGTAGTAACTCGAAATGGGAGTTGCAGAATGAACAGAGACTAGTTAAGGGCGAGGTGACGATGTGTGTTGGAAGTAGTTCCAAGATTGATATGATCATCATCGCACACTCCCTATACTTTCGGGATTAGTGTTGAACCTAAATAAGTGTTATTTGGTGTTTGCGTTGAGCATGAATATGATTTGATCATGTTTATTGCAATACGGTTATTCATTTAAGTTAGAGAACAATTGTTGTTATGTTTACATGAATAAAACCTTCTATGGTCATACACAACAACGAAAATGGTTTGTTGGATCTCGATCGTAGTGATACACATATTCATAATATTGAAGCCAAAAGGATGCAAAGTTAATAATGATAGTGCAACTTATTTGTGGCACTGTCGTTTAGGTCATATTTGTGTAAAGCGCATGAAGAAACTCCATGCTGATGGAATTTTGGAATCACTTGATTATGAATCACTTGATGCTTGCGAACCATGCCTTATGGGCAAGATGACTAAAGACTCCGTTCTCCGGAACAATGGAGCGAGCAACTGACTTATTGGAAATAATACATACTGATGTATGCGATCCGATGAGTGTTGAGGCTCGCGGCAGGTATCATTATTTTCTGATCTTCACAGATGATTTGAGCAGATATGAGTATATCTACTTGATGAAACACAAGTCTGAAACATTTGAAAAGTTCAAATAATTTCAGAGTGAAGTGGAGAATCATCGTAACAAAAGTTAAAAGTTTCTACGATATGATCGCAGAAGTAAAATATTTGAGTTAAGAGTTTGGTCTTCAGTTAAAAACAATGTGAAATAGTTTCACTACTCACGCCACCTGGAACACCACAATGTAATGGTGTGCCCGAACGTCATAACCGTACTTTATTAGATATGGTGCGATCTATGATGTCTCTTACCGATCTACCACTATCGTTTTGGGGTTATGCATTAGAGACAGCTGCATTCACGTTAAATAGGGCACCATCTAAATCTGTTGAGACGACACAATCTGAACTATGGTTTGGCAAGAAACCAAAGTTTTCATTTCTTAAAGTTTGGGGTTGTGATGCCTATGTGAAAAAGTTTCATCCTGATAAGCTCAAACCCAAATCAGAGAAATATGTCTTCATGGGATACCCAAAGGAGACTGTTGGGTACACCTTCTATCACAGATCCGAAGGCAAGTTATTCATTGCTGAGAATGGATCCTTTCTAGAGGAGGAGTTTCTCTCGAAAGAAGTGAGTGGGAGGAAAGTAGAACTTGATGAGGTAACTGTACCTGCTCCCTTATTGGAAAGTAGTTCATCACAGAAATCTGTTCCTGTGACTACTAGACCGATTAGTGAGGAAGCTAATGATGATGATCATGTAACTTCAGATCAAGTTACTGCCAAATCTCGTAGGTAAACCAGAGTGAGATCCGCACCAGGGTGGTACGGTAATCCTGTTCTGGAAGTCATGTTACTAAACCATGACAAACTTGCGAACTATGAGGAAGCGATGATGAGCCCAGATTCCGCGAAATGGTTGGAGGCCATGAAATCTGAGATAGGATCCATATATGAGAACAAAGTTGACTTGCCCGATGATCGGCAAGCCATTGAGATTAAATGGATCTTCAAGAGGAAGACGGACGCTGATAGTAGTATTACTATCTACAAAGCTAGAATTGTCACAAACAGGTTTTCGACAAGTTCAAAATGTTGACTACGATGAGAGTTTATCACTCGTATCTATGCTTAAGTCTGTCCGAATCATGTTAGCAATTGCCGCATTTTATGAAATCTGGCAAATGGATAAACAAAGCTGCATTCCTTAATGGATTTCTTAAAGAAGAGTTGTATATGATGCAACCAGAAGATTTTGTCAATCCTAAAAGTGTTAACAAAATATGCAAGCTCCAGCGATCCATCTGTGGACTGGTGCAAGCATCTCGGAGTTGGAATATGCACTTTGATGAGATGATCAAAGTATATAGTTTTATACAGACTTGTGGTGAAGCATGTATTTACAAGAAAGTGAGTGGGAGCACTACAGCATTTCTGACAAGTATATGTGAATGACATATTATTGATCGGAAATAATGTAGAATTATTCTGCAAAGCATAAAGGAGTGTTTGAAAGAAGTTTTTCAAAGAGAGACCTTGGCGAAGCTGCTTACATATTAAGCATCAAGATCTATAGAGATAGATCAAGACGCTTGATAAGTTTTTTCAATGAGTACATACCTTGACAATATTTTGAAGTAGTTCAAAATGGAACAGTTAAAGAAAAGAGTTCTTGGCTGTGTTACAAGGTGTGAAATTGAGTGAGACTCAAAGCCCAACCACGACAGAAGATAGAAAGAGAATGAAAGTCATTCCCTATGCCTCAGCCATAGGTTCTATAAAGTATGCCATGCTGTGTACCAGATCTATTGTATACCCTACACTATGTTAAGCGAGGGAGTACAATAGTGATCTAGGAAGTAGATCACTGGACATCGGTCAAAATTATCCTTAGTGGAATAAGGATATGTTTCTCGATTATGGAGGTGACAAAAGGTTCGTCGTAAAAGGATTACGTTGATACAAGTTTTTGGCACTGATCCGGATGACTCTCAGTCTTCATCTGGATACATATTGAAAGTGGGAGCAATTAGCTAAAGTAGCTCCGTGAAGAGCATTGTAGACATAGAAATTTGCAAAATACATACGGATCTGAATTTTGGCAGACTCGTTGACTAAGCTTCTCTCACAAGCAAAACATGATCACACCTTAGTACTCTTTGGGTGTTAATCACATATAGATCTGAACTAGATTACTGACTCTAGTAAACCTTTTGAGTGTTGGTCACATGATGATGTGAACTATGAGTGTTGGTCACATAATGATGTGAACTATTGGTGTTAAATCACATGGCAATGTGAACTAGATTATTGACTCTAGTGCAAGTGGGAGACTGAAGGAAATATGCCCTAGAGGCAATAATAAAGTTATTATTTATTTCCTTATTTCATGATAAATGTTTATTATTCATGCTAGAATTGTATTAACCGGAAACATAATACATGTGTGAATACATAGACAAACAGAGTGTCACTAGTATGTCTCTACTTGACTAGCTCGTTAATCAAAGATGGTTATGTTTCCTAACCATAGACAAAGAGTTGTTATTTGATTATCGGGATCACATCATTAGAAGAATGATGTGATTGACATGACCCATTCCATTAGCTTAGCACGTGATCGTTTAGTATGTTGCTATTGCTTTCTTCATAACTTATACATGTTCGTATGACTATGAGATTATGCAACTCCCGTTTGCCGGAGGAACACTTTGTGTGCTACCAAACGTCACATCGTAACTGGGTGATTATAAAGGTGCTCTACAGGTGTCTCCAAAGGTACATGTTGGGTTGGCGTATTTGGAGATTAGGATTTGTCACTCCGATTGACGGAGAGGTATCTTTGGGCCCTCTCGGTAATGCACATCACCTAAGCCTTGCAAGCAATGCAACTAATGAGTTAGTTGTGAGATGATGTATTACAGAATGAGTAAAGAGACTTGCCGGCAACGAGATTGAACTAGGTATTGAGATACCGACGATCGAATCTCGGGCAAGTAACATACCGATGACAAAGGGAACAACGTATGTTGTTATGCGGTCTGACCGACAAAAGATCTTCATAGAATATGTGGGAGTCAATATGAGCATCCAGGTTCCGCTATTGGTTATTGACCGGAGACGTGTCTCGGTCATGTCTACATTGTTCTGAACCCGTAGGGTCCGCACACTTAAGGTTTCGATGACAGTTATATTATGAGTTTATTAGTTTTGATGTACCGAAGTTAGTTCGGAGTCCCGGATATGATCACGGACATAACGAGGAGTCTCGAAATTGTCGATACATAAAGATTGATATATTGGACGGCAATATTCGGACACCGGAAGTGTTCCAGGGAAGTTTCGGATAAAACCGGAGTACTGGGGGGTTACCGGAACACCCCGGGGGGTTAATGGGCCTCATGGCCTAAAGTGAAGAAGAGGAGGGGCGGCCAGGGCAGGCCACGCGCCCCCTCTCCCCCTAGTCCGAATTGGACAAGGAGGGAGGGGCGGCGCCCCCCCCCTTTCCTTCCTCTCCTCTCTCCCTTCCTCCCCCCTCTCCTACTTGCACAAGGAAAAGGAGGGAGTCCTACTCCCGGTAGGAGCAGGACTCCTCCCTGGCGCGCCTCATCATGGCCGGCCGCCCCTCCCCCTTGCTCCTTTATATACGGGGGCAGGGGGGCACCTCTAGACACAATAATTGATCCTTGAGATCTCTTATCCGTGTGCGGTGCCCCCCTCCACCATAATCCTCGATAATATTGTAGCGGTGCTTAGGCGAAGCCCTGCGACGGTAGAACATCAAGATCGTCACCATGCTGTCATGCTGACGGAACTCTTCCCCGACACTTTGCTGGATCAGAGTCTGAGGATCGTCATCGAGCTGAACGTGTGCTAGAACTCGGAGGTGCCGTAGTTTTGGTGCTTGATCGATCGGGCCGTGAAGACATACGACTACATCAACCGCGTTGTCATAACGCTTCCGCTTTTGGTCTACGAGGGTACATGGACAACACTCTCCCCTCTCGTTTGTATGCATCACCATGATCTTGCGTGTGCGTAGGAATTTTTTTTGAAATTAATACGTTCCCCAACATGCTTGTGTGCTTGTTGTTGTTGCATCATATAGTTTGCTCACCTAGTTGCATATCGAGGCAACTTACTTTGATGCAAATTTAATTAGGTAAAAAAAAGCTAAAAATTGTTAGTTGCCTATTCACCCCCCTCTAGTCAACTATATCGATCCTTTCACTTGTCTTCTCCTCTGAATAAATGTTTGTAGATTCCAGCTTAGTCCAATGCACGTGCACTATTATTATTATTATTATTATCCACACCGTTCGGTTGTGCAAGTGAAAGGCAATAATGACGATATATGATGAAATGATTGAGATGAGGAAAAACTGGTATGAACTCGACCTATATTGTTTCTGTAAATATGATTAGTTCATCGTTCCTGATTCGGCCTATTATGAATGAAACATGTTTGCAATGACAATTAGAGATTATAGTTACTCATGCCATGCTTAATTAGCTAGGAGTTTGAAAGATCGAGGATGTCGCCTAGAGGGGGGTGAATAGGCGCTTTGAAATAATTATGGTTTAGGCTTGAACAAATGCGGAATAAACCTAGCGGTTAATTTGCCAAGCACAAAACCTAAAACAACTAGGCTCACCTATGTGTACCAACAACTTGTGCTAAGCACGATAAGCAACTATGTGATAGCAAGAAATATGACAAAGAACAATCTGGCTATCACAAAGTGCATAAGTAAAGAGCTCGGGTAAGAGATAACTGAGGCACGCGGAGACGATGATGTATCTCGAAGTTCACACACTTGCAGATGCTAATCTCCGTTTGGAGTGGTGTGGAGGCACAATGATCCCCAAGAAGACACTAGGGCCATCGTAATCTCCTCACGCCCTTGCACAATGCAAGATGTTGTTATTCCACTAAGGGACCCTTGAGGGCGGTCACCGAACCTGTACAAATGGTAACCCTTGGGAGCGGTTACTGAACCCGTACACTTTGGCAACCCTTGGGGCGGTCACCGAAACCCGTCAAATTGCTCGGGGCGATCTCCACAACCTAATTGGAGACCCCGACGCTTGCCCGGAGCTTTACACCACAATGATTGAGCTCCGAACACCACCAACCGTCTAGGGTGCCCAAGCACCCAAGAGGAACAAGCTCAAGGGCACCAAGCACCCAAGAGTAATAAGCTTCTCAACTTGTAACTTCCACGTATCACCGTGGAGAACTCAAACTGATGCACCAAATGCAATGGCAAGGGCACACAGAGTGCCCAAGTCCTTCTCTCTCAAATCCCACCGAAGCAACTAATGCTAGGGAGGAAAATGAGAGGAAGAACAAGGAGAACACCAAGAACTCCAAGATCTAGATCCAAGGGGTTCCCCTCACATCGAGGAGAAACTCATTGGTGGAAACGTGGATCTATATCTCCTCTCTCTTTTCCCTCAAAACTAGCAAGAATCCATGGAGGGATTGAGAGTTAGCAAGCTCAAAGAAGGTCAACAATGGGGGAAGAACTCAAGCTCAAAGGATAAGGTTGAATGAGGAAGAAGACCCCCTTTTATAGGAGCTCTCGAATCCAACCGTTATGTGCTCAGTCCGCGCACGAGAGGTACTACCGACCGGGCGGTAGAACACGGAGAGCGGAGCAAAACAGAGGGCGAGGCAGAGCCATATGAGCAGCTCTATCGCTGGAGCCAGAGGTACTACCGTAGGCCACAGCGGTACTGCCGCTTGGCACAGCGGTACTTCCGCTGGGACTGCGCACAGTGCCTACCACGAGCACAGGGAGAAGGAACAGGGAGGAGGCCCATTGAGCGGCACTAGGGGCGGTGGTAGCCACGGTACTACCGCACACGAGCGATACTGCCGCTCCTGCTGCCGCTGAACCCGACACGAGAAAACCATGTCTCGAGTCGAGGTGGTACTAGTGCGGAATCGGAGCCGTACTACCGCTTATGGCCATAGGCAGTACTACCGCTGTGGGATAGCGGTACTACCGCTTGCGGCGATACACGGTACTGCCGCTCTGGCCTAGCGGTACTAGCGCTTGTGCTATCCTTATTCCACTTCCACGAAAACAAGTATACTCCAAGGAAAACTAGAACTGCCGAAACTTCTACAAATGAGCTCCGAATTGAGAAAACTCAAGCTTGTTGGATACAAGACGACGAGTAGCGTCAAAACAGCGACTGGTTATTGTCGGTGGGAATGACACCTATGGGATCACAAGAATCCCTACTACGGTTAGCGGGGCACGGGGTCGTGAGAAGAGCGGATCAAACAGATAGTACACAGTTTGTTTATCCAGGTTCGGGCCGCGAGGATGCGTAAAACCCTACTCTTGCTTTGGTGGATGGATATTCCTGTTCTTGAGCTAGCTTTGGGGCATTAGGAGCTCCAAAAAGCCGAATCCCTCTCCTGGTCGCCTCGGGCCTCCTTTTATAGTAAAAGGGGTCGCCACAGTGGCACACAAGAGATGGAAAGGGTAAAGTGATGCGAGGTTATACCTCGCATTACATGACAAGGCGCATTTAATGCGTCTTGCTTAGGTGTCCTTGCTTTATTGGGGACGGGGGAGAAACCTTTCTCGTCCGTCGCCGCTCCTTCTTATGTCGACACGCGCCCTGGCCAGCGATGCCTGTGATGCCATGTAGGTAGGCAGGCAGCTGAGGTGGCGCAGTGGTGGGTCTTCACGAAGATCTGCATGCCGCCACGCAGGTGCCTGCCCAACTGGTTGGGTCGGCAGCTGCATGCGTATGGTGGTGGAGGTTTAGTTGGCGTGGGCCTCATGGCGGCCCTGCGGATGTCCTTGGCAAGGGCCTTGCTGGGGCCCCGGCAAGGGTCTTGCCGAGGCACCTGCTGTCATCCCCGGCAAGGCACTTGCTGGGGGTCTCGTGGTCTTCCCTGGATGGTATCTCGCCAAAGGTCGTCGTCTTCTTAGTGCGTATCTGATCTTGAATGTCTTCACAAAGATCTGCATGCCACCACAGGGATGTCTCCCGAATCCTTGCCCCTTGGGGGCAGTGGACTCAAGGGTAATTTGCTCCGTAGGCGTGGGGCGAGTCGCCGCGGCAAGGGTCTTGCCGGGGTTGCCAAAGCTATCTCCCAGCAAGGATCTTGCCAGGGGAGTCCGCTTCACCCTTTTGCTCTTCGTGGTCTTGGCCTTGGCGTCGTCCTAGTTCCCTTGAGCTTCGATCTTACCCTGGCTCACCTCCCTTGCCTTGCTTGGTGTGGTGGTGCCCGTGGCTCAGACTGTCCGTGCACGGTTATAGGGGTACAAAAAAGTGTACCTCTCTTTTTGTACACCGACAGGAGCCCCCGGGCCTGGGCCACACATAAGCGCAATGCGTTGTTGGGCTAGGCCCAAAAACGGTGTGCGGGCAGGCGGGCGGTTTTTTTACCGCGGTAAGATTTTCGCGCGTTGCGCTTCCCACGACTCCCACGCGTGGCGTGGCGTGGGGAGGCGCGTGTGATGTGGGCGGCATGCGCGGGGTTGGTTCCCGCATGCATGCGTCACATCACAGTTAATGTGAAAGGAGGCGGCCCGTGTTTTCCCCCATAAAAAAGGAATAACCGTGGGCGCGCTGCTCACTTTCTCCTCTTTCCTCGTGCCTTCTCCAATCTCAGAGCCGCCGTTTCCTCTGTTCCTTCCTTCCTAAGCTTCCGCCGTCGCCCGCCGTCGTTGCTTAGCCATCCCCCTCCCTCAGTCCTCTACTTTCTTAGCCACCATGGCGCCCAAATCCGTCAAGGGCAAGGGGTTGGCCAAGGGCGCTGGGACTGTGGAGCTGCCAGAGAGTGCGCTATTGGGGGACCGGACGAAGTCCGCCTTCTTCTTCCCCTCGACGGTTGATGTTCGTGAGCTCCGGGCCTCCTTCAGGCCTCTATGGGGACTGAAGACGGGGGGGGGGGAGAATTCGGGACATCCGGCGACGCGCGTCATTCCTGCCGCTTGCGCCTTTCCTGCCCCAAATCGGTATCCCTTTTTCGTCGATTATCTTTCTTGCAGGTTATGCCCCCCTTTTTCTGATTTCTTCTGCAACATTATGCACACCTTCGGCTTTCGCCTCTTGGATTTTACAGAATGCGGTGGCGTGCATGGCTTTCTTTGCGCATCTTTGTGAAGGCTTTGCCGGGGTGCAGCCCAACACGACACTCTTCCGCCATTATTTCTCCCCTTGGATCTGGCCGGGAGGTGTCGTCTCTGGTTGCGTCACCTGGATCCCAAGATCCAAGGGGGCGTACCCGGATGGTGCCGTGAAGGAGAGGTGGGAGGAAAGGCGTGGCCGGTGGTGCTGGATTGAAGATGAAGACCCGCCGGAATTCTGCATGGTCCGCCGAGTGCCGCCGGTTCGCGGCAGCGATTGCGGTGATGTCGACGCCGCCGATGGGAGGCTCACTATCGCCACCACCAGGATTCTCCGGCTAACCTGGGCTGGACTCACCCTTGAGATGACCAGGGCGGACTTCATTCGCCGCCGGATCGCCCCGTTGCACAACAAGGGCAGGCCAGCCTGGCTCTTTACGAATCCGGCTGACATTATGCGACTCCGCCCTGGCCTCGACCATAATTTCACTGTGATGGCGCATGCCCACTTCTGCCAGCGGCTTTTTCAGCTTGATGTGGGTCGCGACGGCGAGGTCGAACGGACCGGCAAGGCCGCGAGGGCTGTCGCAAAGGTCGGCAAGGCCCTCAAGGGGCCGTTTTTCAAGTTGCCAGCGGGGGTGGTCCCGTTATGCAATAATTCACGTCGGTCCGAGATCATCGCTATGATGCCGGACTGTAATGCGCACGGCCCTGTCCTGAGCTGGAAGGAGCCGAAGGATGCGGATGTGCAGCAATTCTTTGACACCCTGATCGAGGTATATGTCAATGCTGACGCCGAGCGGTGGCTTGTCATGGACACTACCCAGGCACAGCTGGACTACATCGCCACTAGGGCGAGGGAGGCACAGCTTGCCATTGAGGCCGGCAGCGCCGGGGGTGTGGAGGACAAGGCCGCAACAGCTGTAGAGGAAGAGGAGCTCACACGGTGGGTGGCGGCCTCCGGGGAGGTTAGCAGCGCCGACACGGGAGCTCCGCTTGTCGAAGATGCGGCCGACGAGTCGTCACGAGAGGAGGATGTGGCGGCGGGCTCGACGCCAGCCAGGGGAAGAGGGCGAGTCCTGCGGCGGTCTGGCTCCGGCGAGCCGGTCCGGCCCGGCAGGGCTACGCGGCCTCAATTGACCCTGGAGGGGTCCGGGCGTCACACGAGGGCCACGACAGCAAAGAGGCTAACGAAGGCCGCTGAGAAGAACAAGACAACAGTCCCTTCCTCATCTGGGCGCGCACAAACCCCGCCTTCTTTGCCTCCTCCGGTAGATGTCGACGCGGAGGTCGCTTTTGATCTCGGGCCTCTCAGCCCGAAGAGGAAAAGGAAAGTGGTGGAAGAGGAGGATATGGATGACGAGTAAGTACTCTGTTCCTTACTGCCATTTCCATTCCCCCAAATTAAGTCACCTCTCTTGATCCGTTTTTGCTTTTGCAGGGATGCAGAGACATTGGCCCAGAGGGTGAAGAGGGCGAAGGCCTCGGCGAGCAGTCAGCCCCCGACTGGGGCTTCAAATACGCCACTAGTGGTGTTCAGCAGCCCGGACATCAGCCCCCGGTACAGCCCCCAGCGTAAGTTCGTCACCCTCCTCTTATTCGACATGTGGTATGCGTTCGATGCTATGGTGTTGACCTTGTCAGGTTTGCAGGAGGGGAGCGGCAGCAGGAGGAGCCGCAGAGGGCTACCCCCAACACACCACCCCCATCGACTACGCCGCCGCGAGGGGCGTCCTCGGCAAGGGCATCAAGCACGGAGCCCACACCCATGGGGGAAGAGGGGAACTTGGGCGCTGGTGACTCTGCCACGGCGCCAAATGCTGGCGGGATGGGACTTCTGCTTCACAGCCTGGCACTAGTGAGTCACCTGTCCTCCGTCTCTGTTTTTCCCTTATTCTTTTTCTTGGCTTCATTGCTCCCATTACTGCCCAGGCCCTCCTTCAATAGATATGGAGGACATGGATACTGTTGTTGGGAATATTGCTGAGGAGGCCGCGGCGGAGGCCGACAGGATTGCCGCCGAGGAGGCCACCAGAGATGCTGACGAGGTCGCCGCCGATGAGGCCGCCAAGGATGTTGCCGAGGACACCGCTGCGAGGGCTGCCAAGGCGACCGGCGAGGCTTCTGCCGAGGGTGCCAGCGGTGGGCCTGCCGGGGAAGCTGGCAAGGCCACCGCCGAGGAAGAGGTGGTTGATGATCA
The DNA here is from genome assembly GCF_002162155.2 of Triticum dicoccoides. NCBI lineage: Eukaryota > Viridiplantae > Streptophyta > Magnoliopsida > Poales > Poaceae > Triticum > Triticum dicoccoides. Next base: position 401,705,909 of record NC_041380.1, read on the forward strand.
GCCTCCCTCCTCCTCAACCTCGGGCCCCAGCAGATATCTGAAGGTGGGCGACGATCTTTTTGTCCATCTTCTAGGGGCGTCAAGTTCCCGAGCGCCCGCCGAAGGGGAAGTCTTTGACGGCGAGGTGCTTGCTGCCACCGGGCTCGAGGTGGTCGATGAACCGAGCGTTGGCGGTGATGGTTCTCCAGAAGAGCAGCTTTTCTGTGCCATGGGGGCCAATTTCCGAAAGCTCCAAGTGCTCTACTATGCTCGCCTGGACAAGGTCAAGTCCAGGATGGCAACGATGGACAAGGTGGAGGTGGACTTCAAGGCGCGCGTTGCTGAGACGCAGACCTGGTTTCACCAGACTCGCGAGGAGCAGAGGGCCTTTCAGGGGGAATTGGCCAAGCGGGATGTAGAGTTCACCATCAAGATGGCTGACATCGAGAAGGCCCAGGAAAAGGCGGCGAACTTGGCTGCCCCGGCCGAGGCCACCCAGAACCAGCATCAAGCCGCATTGGATTCCCAGGAAGAGGACCTCTCCGTGCGTGAGGCGAAGCTTGCCGCAATGCTCCGCGACAAGGATGAGGAGCTTGAGGCCCTTGTCATGCGACGGACTCGTGAGCTGGAGCAGAGGCACAAAGAGGCACTCGATGCCCAAGCTCTGGCCCATGCCGGAAAGGTGAAGGAGTCAGAGGTAGAGCGGGATGAGCTGAAGGAGCAGGCCCTCAAGCTTTCCAATGAGAAGAGCACGCTCAACAGCGCCTTGGTAGAGGCGTAAGGAGCGGTCATCAGCAGAGCTGGGGAGCTCTTTGAAGCGCAAAACTCCATCAGAGATCTCAAGGTGAAGCTGGAGAATCTCGAGAAGATGTTTTCAGGGAGCAGAGCTCGGGAGGAGACCTTGACCAGGAGCCTGGAGGAGGAGAAGCAGCTGTGGGCGAACGAGGCCGCCTCCCACCAGGAATATGTGGCGGGCGAGAACAGATGGATCAGCCGTCTGGAGGACATCGCCGGCAGGGTCACCTCACAGTTGGCCACTATGGGGATGCCAAACGTGAGGTATGCCCCTGAGCGCAGCGGGACCGTCAACGCCAAGCTGACCCAGTTCTTCGAGGGCGTCCTTGGAGCCTTGGCTTATCTTCACTCCAACACAGCGGCCACGTTGGCCAAGGAGGCCCGGTGACTTTGCCGGGGGATCATGACCAAGGTCCTCACCAAGATGGCGTACTGAAATCCCGACCTCGACTTCGAAGCCGCGATGGATAGCTTGTCAGATGGTACTGACCTCACGATGCTCAAGGAGCGCATCAAGCCCATCATCAGCAGTATCAACGAAATCAAGAGGGTGGAAGGCCAGCGCCGGGATTAGGCATCCCGTTCTTCTTCGCCGCTGCAGGTTCCCGACCAAGACAAATTTTATCTTTAGTTAGAACCGCAGCAATGATGTGATGTAACATAACTTTTGCAGTACTCTTAATTTTCATGCACGTTATTTCCCCGTTCAATTTCTCTTTGTATGCGCGCCCTATGTCGATTGGGTAGGTTCGCCGGTGCGGAAGCCCCTAGTGGCGTTTTGGGGACGGATCCCCATGGGCCTGCCGGGTATGCGTGCTGCCGGACGAGCCACCTTACCATTCTGAACGCGGCCGCTCGAACTGTCGAGCTTGACTCGAGTCAGAATCGAGAGTGTTGTTGATCGCGGAAGGCTACTCTGCCATTCTCGACGCAGCCGCTTGAGCTGTTGAGCGGACTCGAAATAGGGCAAGGGTGTTGCCGATCGTGGGAGAGCCCCCTGGCGTGCATGTTTCTCATACAAAGGCGTGACATCTCCGGGGGGGAATAATCTCATATAAGAAGGATAGAACAAATAAGGGTTCAGTGCAACTTAGCTTCTGTTTGCAGTCGCTCGAGTGCCGATCTTCTGGCCTCCTTTCTTCTCCAAGGGCCACGAAGACGAAGGAGTGGGCTAACTGCTAGAGCCAATTCTCACAACTGCGCCCCCTACCTGGCGTGCCAAAGATGTCGATGGGAACGACACCTATGGGATCACAAGAATCGTTACTACGGTTAGCGGGGCGTGGGGTCATGAGAAGAGCGGATCAAACAGATAGTACATAGTTTGTTTATCCAGGTTCGGGCCGCGAGGATGCGTAAAACCCTACTCCTGCTTTGGTGGATGGATATTCCTGTTCTTTAGCTAGCTCTGGGGCATTAGGAGCTCCAAAAAGCCGAATCCCTCTCCTGGTCGCCTCGGGCCTCCTTTTATAGAAAAAGGGGTCGCCACAGTGGCACACAAGAGATGGAAAGGGTACGGTGATGCAAGGTTATCCCTCGCATTACATGACAAGGCGCATTTAATGCGCCTTGCTTAGGTGTCCTTGCTTTATCGGGGACGCGGGAGAAACATGTCTTGTTCGTCGCCGCTCCTTCTTGTGTCGACACGCGCCCTGGCCAGCGATGCCTGTGATGCCATGTAGGTAGGCAGGCAACTGAGGTGGCGCAGTGGTGGGTCTTCACGAAGATCTGCATGCAGCCACGCAGGTGCCTACCCAGCTGGTTGGGTCGGCAGCTGCATGCGTACGGTGGTGGAGGTTTAGTCGGCGTGGGCCTGATGGTGGCCCTGCGGATGTCCTTGGCAAGGGCCTTGCCGGGGCCCCGGCAAGGATCTTGCCGAGGCGCCTGCTGTCATCCCTGGCAAGGCGCTTGCCGGGGGTCTCATGGTCTTCCCTGGCTGGTATCTCGCCAAAGGTCGTCGTCTTCTTAGTGCGTATCTGATCTTGAATGTCTTCACAAAGATCTTCATGCCACCACGGGGATGTCTCCCGAATCCTTTCCCCTTGGGGGCAGTGGACTCAAGGGTAATTTGCTCCATAGGCATGGGGCGAGTCGCCGTGGCAAGGGTCTTGCCGGGGTTGCCAAAGCTGTCTCCCGGCAAGGATCTTGCCGGGGGAGTCCGCTTCGTCCCTTTTGCTCTTCGTGGTCTTGGCCTTGGCGTCATCCTAGTTCCCTTGAGCTTCGGTCTTACCCTGGCTCACCTCCCTTGCCTTGCTTGGTGTGGTGGTGCCCGTGGCTCAGACTGTCCGTGCATAGTTATAGGGGTAAAAAAAGTGTACCCCTCTTTTTGTACACCGACAGTTATAGTAAGAAGAGGCAGGGGAGGTATGCCTAACAAATAGAGGAGTGAAACCTCCAAAAAGGAAGAACCGACATAACCTCCAACATCGAAAACATCATTGAAGATGCACGTGGAATCCGTTTTCGATGAAAACGAGCTTGTCATGAAAATTACCATAAGCTCCAAATGTCACAAGGAGAATAACCAAACAAGAACCAAAAAAGATGATGCAAGGATGCAATGGTTTGAGCTCTCTACGAACGATATGATCAAGCTACTCATCGAGAGCCCCCTTGATAGTACGACAATCGATCCTATAACCCGGTCTCCCAACTACCACCATGAGACCGGAAAAATAGAAAACATATCAAGGGCAAACCTTTGGCTTGCACATGGTCCACTTGAGCAAGATGATGACGATCTTGACTCCCTCAGTTGGACCACCTGTCTTGATTGCGTTGGCTCGATGAAGACTAGTTGATTGCTCCCCATACTCCATTATGGGTGAGCCACTCTTCCACACATCTTCATGAATCCATTGTTACCACAATGCACGGCAAGCTTCGAGCATTTGATCTCTTCATGATGCTCCACTTGAACATGCACACCGCAACCTAACCCCACAATGAACTCTCACGAAGACCATGGGTTAGTACACAAAGCGTAATTGACAATGCTTACCATACCATGGGATCACTTGATCCCTCTCGGTACATCTTCTACGCTTTGTGGGTTGATCAACTTGATTCACTCTTTGACTTAGTCTTGATCAACCTCTCACAAGACCAATCTTTAGGAACTTCCTTGAATAGCACCTTGGTCGACACAAACTCTCCTTGAAACCAACACATTACTCCAAGAAAATCCTATGGACAAAACCTTCAAATATAACTCAAGGCAACCATTAGTCCATAGAGATTGTCATCAATTACCAAAACCAAACATTGGGGCACCGCATGTTCTTTTAGAGTTTATAATGGTTTACCTTGCGTGCCAACATGAAAATTAAAACGGTTGTGATGTAGTATGATGGGATGGTATCCTCCTCTGAATGATTCGAGTGGATTGACTTGGCACATGTTCACACATGTAGTTGAAACAAAATCAACATAGCTTCCACGATATTTATGTTCATGGTGATTTATATCCTACTCATGCTTGCACTCAATGTTGGTTAATCTCAATGCATGTTTATGACTGTTGTCGCCCTCTAGTTGGTCGCTTCCCAGTCGCTCTATAGTGATAAAGTACCTTTATCTAGTGGTAGAAGTGGAAATGGCATCTTTGACCATGTTGGACCTCCAATTACTTATGGAGGACCGGTTCCCTCCACTCATTTGAATCATGTTGCTATGAACTTGACCTATATTGTTTTTGTAAATATGATTAGTTCATCGTTCCTGATTCGGTCTATTATGAATGAAACATGTTTGCAATGACAATTAGAGATTATAGTTACTCATGCCATTCTTAATTAGCTAGGAGTTTATAATGGTTTACCTTGCGTGCCAACATGAAAATTAAAACGGTTGTGATGTAGTATGATAGGATGGTATCCTCCTTTGAATGATTCGAGTGGCTTGACTTGGCACATGTTCACACATGTAGTTGAAATAAAATCAACATAGCCTCCATGATATTTATGTTCTTGGTGATTTATATCCTACTCATGCTTGCACTCAATGTTGGTTAATCTCAATGCATGTTTATGACTGTTGTCGCTCTCTAGTTGGTCGCTTCCCAGTCTTCCCAGTCGCTCTCTAGTGATAAAGTTCCTTTATCTAGTGGTAGAAGTGGAAATAGCATCTCTGCCCATGTTGAACCTCCAATTACTTATGGAGGACCGGTTCCTTCCACTCATTTCAATCATGTTTGTCCTCCTCCTAAGTTTGTGAAAAATGAGGATTTTGCCTCTTGGGTCTATCGCTTTAAACATCATTTAAATCATAGTAATACTAATCTTTGGAGAATTATTGAGAAAGGTTTCTACCCGCATGACCCAAGCAACTTCACCCCTAGAGAAGCCGCGGATAATCAATTCAGCGAGTCTACTCTCTTCATCATCCAAGATGCAATTCCACCCGAAGATATTGCGCATCTCTGACCCTTCACCGTGGCCAAGGAACCATGGCAACATGTTCACTGGTGCGCCTCGGTCCTAAACAAATGGTTTTTAACCCCTTTCTACGATGGCATTTGGAACCGTCGCCAAGTGAGTGTGCGCAATAGGGTGTCCTTCCCACACGACCCAGAAGTCGTCGGGGATAGGCCCTCCTGGGACCCAGGCTGGGGCCGTGTGCAATCAGGCGAGGCATCGAAACCCAATCATTTCCGTAGGTATGTACATCCCACATGGTAATCCGAGAAAATCATTTCCGTAGGTATGTACATCCCACACGGTAATCTGAGAAAATCATTTCCATAGGTATGTACATCCCACACGGTGAATCCCAGAAAAACATTTCCGTTCGTATGTATATCACACACAGTCAATCCAAGGAATATGTTTCCGTTCTTATGTACATCCCACACAGTCAATCCAGGGAAAACGTTTCCGTTCGGACATACGTCCCACACAGTTCTATGTGTAGGCTCATGTCTGAAAGGTGTAACTATCACACATGATCTTCCTTGGTTAACTGTTTGCTTTTATCAACTATATCACACACTATTTGATGAAGAAAACTATGTGGCATTGGGCTATCCATCGCAAGCGCTTTTACTGCTAGAAGCGTTTGCAAAGATCCATGACACATGTAGCAGGTTTATTAGTTTACAATTAATAATTCCAGTATTATGCAAATTCACATTTCATATCGAACAACTATTTGCCAATTTCATATCAGGCACATAAATATATTATAACATCACAGTATGGTAGCTACGTGAAAACAACAAAGTACAACATATAGCTAGTTCAACTTCATAAGAACAATATATTCATTTCCCTAATCGATATCATCTAGGCTCATCTTATCCACCTCTGCTTTCAGTTCAGGAAGAACCCGTTTTGCACAGGACAACTGGGAAAGTGCCTCCTCCTTCGCCAACACCATCTTAGCAAAGTCTGATTTAAAAAATCTGAGCTCATTCTCCACCTTCAACTTTTCATCCCGCATCTTGAAATATGCTTCAACGTTGACAAGACATTCTCTAAGACTACGTGTGTTCTCTTCCTCATACATGCTCCAGAGCTTCGTTAGGCACATCTTCAAAGACTGTGGCCACTCTTGATCAACCCACTCCAAGTAAGAACACTTATATTCATCCTATAATATTTAAAACTAGATCGGTAACAATTGTAGGGGAAATGGGTTTATAGTAACATAGAAAATCACCAATGCTTATTTTGAAAAACTGAAGACACATGTTAATTATGACATATCTTCTCAAAAATATCAATGTGCAAATGAAATAATTGGTACCGAGACAACAACCAAATTCTAGAACATCAGAAGCTATAATTAACTACAACGATGCTACAAGTTCTTACTGATGTACAATAAATAAAAATTTGAACATTTTATGAGCAAGGTAAATATAATTGCAATAGCATAGCGACAGTGTTTGGATGATAGCAAATTGGTACAAACAGGTGTGTACATGCACAAATTTAGTAACATAGAACTAATAGCACTAAGGTCGTCCACTATGTATGCCAAAACTAGGGTAAAGACAATTGTTCCTACATCTCGCACCGGTGCCCTGCACTGGCGAGCCGATGCAGCGGAAAAATAATCAGGGACCCGGACTCCGGAGCACGTAGTTGCTCCGATGCCCAGTTCCTTCGTGCCATAAAGATTTAGTATTTTACTACTTGGCTGCTCGGATGTGTGGACCAAAGTTGGTTGCACAAACTGTTGAAGCAGTGCCAACTAATTTTCTAATGGCACTTTTGATGAGATGGCAACAATTTAAGATAATATGTACAAACTGTGACACTGTCTCATGATGCGTTTGGTTGAAGGTGTGGTATGAATGGGTTGGGACCATGACAGTGTCTGAATCACATCTAACAAATGATTTGTAACAATGAAAGAGGGTCTAACCTTCTCTACACATGCCAGAAACTTCCTCCCACTATCCATAGAATCAATCGCAACTAGCTTCATGCATGGATATTGATGGTGACAACGAGCAGATAGATCTTCAGCCACCCCGCTCCATTCGTTGCCACTGATGGTCTTAGGGAGATACAAGAGGAAGAAACGACTCAAATCAACCTCCGGGTAAAAATCCTTCATTCCAAGTCATAGCTCGAGAGAGAGAAGAGAGGCATACCCGGGTGGTGAAGGAGTAGTCACCGGAGGAGGAACCGCTGGAGATGTCTTTGAAGAAGACCATGGCGACCCCGGCGGTAGGATGCGAGACGACGAGAGAGAGGAGGCGGCTATAGCTTAGCAAGGAAGTAAGGAAGGAGGAAACAAGGGAAATGTGACTTGTGATCGGGGATAAAAGGGGGTGGGGAAGGGAGGAAGGGGGTGGGGTAGATATTTTGGTGGTAGGCCAAAATTTTGGAAATGTGGAGGGAAACTTTGCACGCGGTGCCACCGAACCATTCACTTTGAATGATTGTGTGCATCGCAAACGATTCTTCTTTTTTTACGTGCATGGTATGAGTTTGATAATTCAAATTTTGGTCTCATGGCATGGGCACATTCACTTTGAACGCACGCGGTGCCGCCAGACCATTCACTTTGAATGATTGTGTGCATCGCAAACGATTCTTCTGCTTTACGCGCATGGGATGAGTTTCATAATTCAAATTTTGGTGGAAATTTCCCCGGGTACGTCATTGCATAATTTAACATCGCTTGCTAATTTTGGCACACAAAAGAGCGTACAGCAGACAGGCCACACTTACTGAATCGAGCAATTTTAGTAATTACACAGAGCCAGTTGACCTAAACATTTCTCTAACAAAAGACCAGCATTAAAAACAAAGCCTAAGTATGCATAATTAAAAATCTGCCGTTGCGCCGGCCTTTGCATCACCGGTATGAGATGAGACGTCGATGACTTGTCCTAGCGACATGCCACTGTTGGTGGACTCCGCGTCCCCTGCTGAAGTCAACCGCGTCCTCGTCCTCAGCGCCGCCCTCAAGGTTGTAGTACTCCTAGTAGTGGCTGCGCCAGAGCTCACATTGGTACTCCACCGCCGATTCCTTGACGGACAGACTCTTCTCTACCTCGACCTCGGCCACGCGCAACTCCTCCTCCCGGCGCTCCTCGATCTCCGCCCCTCCTGCATCTCCAGCTCCCGCTCGGCGACCTCATGACGAAGCAGGTGCTCCATGGCCACCGCCGCCTTTTTAGACGTGGGTTGCATGCTGGAGTCTGAGGTGGCCTGGAATATCTTGGAGTGTGCATCCTCGATCTTGCCGTGGATGGCCTCGACCCGGGCCAAGGCGACATCAGCAGCACGCATGGCAGCTCGAGCGCTCTTGGCGTTTGCAGCCGCCGTCACAGCAGCAGCTGCAGCCGTCTCGGCTACTGCAGCTGCCCTGTCGGCTGCCGCAGATGCCCTCTTGGCGGAAGCGGATGCGCTCAATGCGGATGTGGCGGCACTCTCGGCGTAGGCGGCAGCGCTCTCGGTGCAGGCGGCGGCGCTATCGGCAATCGTACTAATACAACTGTCATGTCAAATTTTGGAAAATTTCAGGGGTCATTTGACCTTCTAATACATTTAAGTGATTTTCTAGCCACTTAATGACCGCAATTTAAATTTGAACTACATGTACATGCAACAGCTAACCATAATAGTTTGAAAACTCATATTTCGTGTACCTGTGTGTGATTTAATTCCATGTGCAGTAAATTGGAAGGAATTTTCAAACATATTGGTCTAGCGGCTATGACACAATTAAGCATGGAGTGACATGGCATTTTAATTCCAAAAAATAAAAAAATCAGAAACACATGAAACCTTGCTTGATGTAATGTCATGCCACCAAGATGATGTGGTAAAAAAATTGGCATGTTTGACCAAAGTTTGGACACACACCCCTCACAAACTGGAGCAACTCACTAGAAGGCTCGTCGTTCCGAGAGGAAACAATGCATGTTTGATGACGAATGTGAGATAGCTTCCTCTTACGGCCTTCAAAATTTTTTTGTACGTCTAACATGCACTACTACAACTGTAATGTGAATTTTTTGAAAATTCTAGGGGTCATTTGAACTTTTAAAGATATTTAACTGATTTTCTACCCATTTAATGACCATAATTCAAATTTGAACTATATCTACATGCAATGTCTAACCAAAACGGTTTGAAAAATCATATTTGTGTACTTGTGTGCGAGTTAATTCCATGTGCAGTAAACTAGAAGGAATTTTCAAACATATTTGTATCACGACATGGACACATATGCATGAATATGTCTGCATGGAGTGGCATGGTATTTTAATTCCAAAAAAATCAGAAACACATGAAACCTTGGTTGATGTAATGTCATGCCACCAAGATAATGTGGTAAAGAAATTGGCATGTTTGATGAAAAGTTTGGACACACACCCCTCACAAACCGGAGCAACTCGCTAGAAGATTCATGGTTCCGAGAGGGAACAATGCATGTTTGATGACGAACGGGAGATAGCTTCCTCTTACGACCTTCAAAATTTTTCTATGTCTAACGTGCACTACTACAACTGTAATGTGAAATTTTGGAAAATTCTAGGGGTCATTTGACCTTTTAAAGACATTTAAGTGATTTTCTAACCATTTAATGACCGTAATTCAAATTTGAACTACATCTACATGCAACGCCTAACCAAAACGGTTTGAAAAATCATATATGTGTACTTGTGTGCGAGTTAATTCCATGTGCAATAAATTAGAAAGAATTTTCAAACACATTGGTCTCACAACATGGACACATGCATACGTATGCATGGAGTGACATGCATTTAATTCAAAAAAAATAGAAAAATGATCAGAAACACATGAAACCTTGGTTGATGTAATGTCATGCCACCAAGATGATGTGGTAAAGAAATTGGCATGTTTGACGAACGTTTGGACACACCCCTCACAAACCGGAGCAACTCGCTAGAAGGTTTGTGGTTCCGACAGGGAACAGTGCATGTTTGATGACAAACGGGACATAGCTTCCTCTTACGGCATTCAAATTTTTTCCTACATTTAACATGCACTAATACAACTGTCATGTGAAAATTTAGTAAATTTTAGGGGTCATTTGACCTTTTAAAGACATTTAAGTGATTTTCTAACCATTTAATGATCGTAATTAAAATTTGAACTACATCTACATGCAACGCCTAACCATAATGGTTTGAAAAATCATATTTTTGTGTACTCGTGCACGAGTTAATTCCATGTGCAGTAAATTAGAAGGAATTTTCAAATATATTGGTGTCAAGGCATGGCACATGCATCGAGTGCATGCCATGGCATTTTAATGTCAAAAAATTAAAAAATGATTAGAAAAACATGAAACCTTGCTTGATTTAATGTCATCCACCAAGATGATGTGGTAAAGAAATTGGCATGTTTGACGAAAGTTTGGACACACACCCCTCACAAACCAGAGCAACTCACTAGAAGGTTCGTGGTTCTGAGAGGGAACAATGCATGTTTGATGACGAACGGGAGATAGCTTCCTCTTACGGCCTTCAAATTTTTCTACGTCTAATGTGCACTACTACAAATGTAATGTGAAATTTTGGAAAATTATAGGGGTCTTTTGACCTTTAAAGACATTTAAGTGATTTTCTAACCATTTAATAACTATAATTCAAATTTGAACTACATCTACATGCAATGCCTAACCAGAACGGTTTGAAAAATCATATCTATGTACTTGTGTGCGAGTTAATTCCATGTGTAGTAAATTAGAAGGAATTTTCAAACATATTGGTCTCACGACATGGACACATGCATACGTATGCATGGAGTGACATGGCATTTTAATTCAAAAAAATAGAAAAATGATCAAAAACACATGAAACCTTGGTTGATGTAATGTCATGCCACCAAGATGATGTGGTAAAGAAATTGGCATGTTTGACGAACGTTTGGACACACGCCCCTCACAAACCGGAGCAACTCCCTAGAAGGTTCGTTGTTCCGAGAGGGAACAATGCATGTTTGATGATGAACGGGAGATAGCTTCCTCTAACGGCCTTCAATTTTTTTTTCCTACGTATAACGCTCAATTGTCATGTGAAAAATTGGTAAATTTCATGGGTCATTTGACCTTGTAAAGACAGTTAAGTGATTTTTTAACCATTTAATGACCATAATTCAAATATGAACTACATCTACATGCAACGCCTAACCAAAACGGTTTGAAAAATCATATTTTTGTGTACTTCTGTGCGAATTAATTCCATGTGCAGTAAATTATAAGGAACTTCAAACATATTGGTGTGAAGGCATGGGCACATGCATGGAGTGCATGCCATGGCATTTTAATTCCAAAAAATAAAAAAATGATCAGAAAAACATGAAACCTTGCTTGATTTAATGTCATGCCACCAATATGATGTGGTAAAAAATTGGCATGTTTGACGAAAGTTTGGACATACACCCCTCACAAACCGGAGCAACTCACTAGAAGGTTCGTGGTTCTGAGAGGGAAGAATGCATGCTTGCTGACGGACGGGAGATAGCTTCCTCTTACGGCCTTCAATTTTTTTCTATGTTTAACGTGCACTAATACAACTGTCATGTGAAAATATGGAAATTTTCAAGGGTCATTTTAAGTGATTTTGTAACCATTTAATGATCGTAATTCAAATTTGAACTACATCTACATGCAACGCCTAACCAAAACGGTTTGAAAAATCATATTTTTGTGTACTTGTGTGCGAGTTAAAAAATCATCAGACGATGTAAATATCTGGTGTTCAAAAAGGAAAATGTAAAGATCTGGCAAGACAACCGCCCCCCACATGATTGGCAGTCTATCTCGCAGCTCGAGGTTTGGTAGGTGAATGGCGGGGATCATTAGTCAGACACGGTTCTTCATTGGAAAATGTCAGCTATTATGTTCACACGCGGATTTTGGCTATTATGTTCACACCCGGACTTTGCTGCGGGAATCGTGTGTAATTCAAACTACAGTACACATAAATTCTGGCGACCGGCGTTTGTACTGTCCCTGTCGATCTATATTCTGGCAGCCAATAAATAATACGTTGCTCACATCGTCCCGCCTGCATTCTCATCTACATCCTCCCCTCGCTCGCCCTCTCTCTCTCTCAAATCTCTGCCATGGCGCCGCCGGTCTGCCCATTCGTCGAAGAGGAGTCGCCACCCCCCCAAGGACGCTCACTCGATTAGCAGCGACGAGGACCCCTACGCGCCGCCTGACGAGGTTGCGTCGGACCCCCCAACTATGGATTGGTTTTGGGGCCAGTCACTACAAAAAAAATACACTTCCGTGATGATATGTGTTTGTCACAGTAGGTCACTTTTCTGTCATGCATATACATCCATGACAAATTTATGACAGAATCAAGATAGTCATACATGTGTTGTTGTAAAAGTGTTCCATGACATTACCAAAATTATCATCACGGAAGTGTCCACTTTCATGACGATAAATCGCGCGTCACAGAAGTGCTTTCGTCAAGGGTGACCGACACGTGGCATCCACCGTAACGGAACGCCATTACGCTATCAGGTCCGGTTTTGGATTCGATAACCCATTAACAGCCCCGACCAATGGGGATTTTCCACGTGTAAAATCATCATTGACTGGAGGAAACACGTGTCGGCTCTCCATTGGGACAGATGTCATCCACTCATTGGACACAAAGCGCCTATGATACATCGACATGTGGCACGGCCCAACAGAGGCCCATTCCTGTGAAAAGGACAGCCCGTTTGACTTGGTCAAAAGGTGGCGAGCCGGCCCACGGCAAGCCTGTTAACGGCCTGTTTGCATATAGCCCATTTATAGCCCGCTATCCCAGGGCCCGTTCACGGCCTATCCGAATTAGGCCCAGTAGTGTTATCTGGGCCGTCCAATATAACTCTAGCTTGTTTTAACTTCTGGCCCATGTATGGCCCATGACGTCTTTCGGCCCATATGAGGCCCTTAGTAACCCTCGGCCCCTTAACGGCCCGTGGTAAAACTGGCTCGTAATGAACAGTGTATCACTTTATACCCATTAACGGCCCATTATTCCATTGGGCCTTTTCCAACCCATGTTATCTTTCGGCCTTCTCAAGGCCCATTTATTCTTGGGCTCATTTCCAGCATCCGGTTACTTACGGCCCGTTTCTGTCATTTTCTGCTTGTGGGCCAAATTCAGCCCGTGGTTACAGTCGGCCCGTTTGTGGCCCGTTAATATGTTGGGCTGTTTTCATGTCAAAAAAACCCATTGGGCTATTTTCATAGTTATCAAATACGGCCTATTAATGGCCCGTTATTGTCCATGAATAGTACGGCCCATGATTGGCGAAATGATGATATGCCCCGTAGAAGGCCCATGGATCCTACGGCCCGTAAAAGGCACATGGATCGCACGGCCCGTAGAAGGCCCATGGATCCTACGGCCCGTATAGAAGGCCAATGGATCCTACGGCCTGTAGAAGGCCCATGGATCATACGGCCCGCAGGAGGCCCATGGTTACAACAGCCCGTGTGTTGACATGATTATTTTGGCGTAGTTTCCAAAAATAGGTTATTGTGGCCACTAGAAAAACACAGAAAAAGAACTACAGTGACTACAAGCAAACAACTAAACAAGACAATACGGAAATAAATAAACAAGCAATTAACGCTAGCCTATTACCGCTATTACACATATTACATCCACTGGGCATCAAAGTTCGCCACCAGTGCAAATATAGGGAACAAACCAGCATATTACATACACTGGTCGTCAAAATTGGCCACCAGTGCAAATAAACCCGGCAGCAAAACAAGAGCATAACTAAAACAACTTTAGAAGAGCTCAAGAAACATGGTATCCACCATGCTGGCAATAAGCTTAGCAAGCTTATTAGCTTTGTCCTGTTTGGTGCTAAAATCCTCCAACGCTTGCTATTGCACCAGAAAGTATGCATCTGAATGCTCCGGGGACTTCCGCAGTCCTTCCACTTCTTGTCGCAGCACAGCTGATTGATGTCTTTCAGCTTGTAGTTGAGACTCAAGAAACCAAACTGATTTGGACAGTGAGTTTGAATAGCTTGTGCAAGCAGTAGTGGCCAGTAACTCGAACACTAAACCAAGACAGGACTTTGGCGTTGTCTCACTGTCTTCGAGATAGTCTTCCTTAGCTATTTTATCAGCTTTGTTGGAGACCAACAAGGATGTGTCACTATCCTGAACCTTATCTGCATTACTTCCTTTACCATTGCTTAATAAGGCACTCTTCCCCAATATTTTATCAGCATTCTAAAAGAAGAAACAAGCAGACACATAACAGGTTTAGCATGTACTAGTATATGAAACTCATTTCGGTGAACCAGTTCATTAGTAAGGTGGAAAGGATTAAACTACCAAGTCTTCTATTGCCAAGTACTTGTACATAATAAAAGCATCAAACAAACATATATCTATGTCCTATGGTCACTTCATTGTCTTGCCAAATCAAAATAGAGACACGGTTCAAATCATATCAGTTCAAGACAAAGCAGAGTGAAAGAATACAAAGCATGGGAAACTACACGGCACAACAAGATTTCAGATGGGTACCACGGGTCTACATGTACAACAACACTATTGGCTCTGTTGTCATGCTAGTAATGTGCATGATATAAGAAGTCAACTGTATACACAATTGAAATTGAAATCAACAGAGCTATTGATAAGAGCAAGCCTGTTAAAGAAACATGCGTGAACATACCTGATGTGCCATTGGAGTTTCGATTGGAACCTTAAATTTAAAAATAAGTTTGTATGAGTAAATAGAGTGATAAAAAAAGGCGCGCCTAAGCGAGCACTTAAGCGCGCCTAGGCTCTAGGCGTTGGCGAAATGCATTGCGCATAACTATGCTTAATATGTGCATAACTGCGCATAAGCATGCGCTTTGGTCAGTAAAGCGCAAGGCAGTGGCAAAACGCACAATTAACGCCTGGCGCTTTTTTGAACTATGATAGCAATGGAATCTTAAATTAGAACTGTTGTTCTTCAGGTTTAGGCACTTATTCTACATGAACAGAGGACAGTAAGACGCAAGAATATAGTACTTAAAAATAGAAAATGAGCTCATAGACCTTACCACATTCCTGGTCCGGGACCAGTACAGAACAAGGCGTTCCCAGTCCTTGTCTAGTAAATGTGTCTCAGGAGAACATAAGGGAATTTGATGAGTTTCTTTGCCGGTGAAGTATGTTTTCTTCAGGTAATTCTGATACTGCCACCAAGCATTCTTGAAGATAGCAGAGGTATTAGCATAGGTTACCTCATCCCGAGTTTCCAAATCGGTCCTTCTCTATAGAGAAAAATGGGAAAATTTATTGTATTATAACCATCATGGAGGTAGGATGTATGGGACAAAGTAAAGTAATTGCCATGAATAACATTACTTACACATAACTCCTGGACAAACACCTGCAACTAGCATTTTCCTTCATCTTTAGTATAATATTTCCAAGATGGGAAGATACGCACATACGATTTAACAACATCAAATGCGATAGATGCTAAACTATGACTAGCTGGTTGTGCTTCCTCCACGGGAATAGGCGTACTAACTGGTGGAGTTGGGGTTCGCCATGGTAGTACTGGCCCTTTGGGCACTGGAGCTGCCTTGCTAACTGCTCTTGTTTGGGAGCACTGTGGTGGAGATGGTGTTGTGTCAACAGGAACTGGGTTACTATCTGCTGGGGTTGGGGTTAGATTGGGTGAAGCTGGTTCTCTGTCCATCGCAGTAGGGGTACAATCTGCGAGAGTTTTGGGTTATGTGTGGTAGGGCTGGTTGATACATCTCCAACGTATCTATAATTTTTGATTGCTCCATGCTATTATATTATCTATTTTGGATGTCAATGGGCTTTATTTTACACTTTTATATCATTTTGGGGACTAACTTACTAACCGGAGGCCCGGCGCAAATTGTTGTTTTTGCCTATTTTAGGGTTTCGCCGAAAAGGAATATCAAACAGAATCCAAACGGAATGAAACCTTCGGGAACGTGATTTTCTCAACGAACATGATCCAGGAGACTTGGAGTGGGCGTCAAGAAACAAACAAGGAAGCCACGAGGCAGGGGGCACGCCTAACCTCCTTGGCGCGCCCTCCACCCTCGTGGGCCCCTCGTTGCTCCACCGACGTACTTCTTCCTCCTATATATATCCACGTACCCCCAAAACATCCAGGAGCACCACAAAAACCTAATTCCACCGCCGCAACCTTATGTACCCGAGAGATCCCATCTCGGGGCCTTTTCCTGAGCTCCACCGGAGGGGGCATTGATCACGAAGGGCCTCTACATCAACTCCACGGCCTCTCCGGTGATGTGTGAGTAGTTTACTTCAGACCTACGGGTCCATAGTTATTAGTTAGATGGATTCTTCTCTCTCTTTGGATCTCAATACAAAGTTCTCCTCGATCTTCTTGGAGATCTATTCGATGTAATCTTCTTTTGCGGTGTGTTTGTTGAGATCCGATGAATTGTGGGTTTATGATCAAGTTTATCTATGAACAATATTTGAACCTCCTATAGATTCTTTTATGTATGATTGGTTTACCTTTGCATGTCTCTTCGAATTATCAGTTTGGTTTGGCCTACTAGATTGATCTTTCTTGCAATGGGAGAAGTGCTTAGCTTTGGGTTCAATCTTGCGGTGCTCGATCCTAGTGGCAGAAAGGGAAACGACACGTATTGTATTGTTGCCATCGAGGATAAAAATATGGGGTTTATATCATATTGCATGAGTTTATCCCTCTGCATCATGTCATCTTCCTTAAAGCATTACTCTATAATAATGAACTTAATACTCTAGATGCATGCTGGATAGCGGTCGATGTGTGGAGTAATAGTAGTAGATGCAGAATCGTTTTGGTCTAATTGTCGCGGATGTGATGCCTACATACATGATCATGTTGGAAATATGCCCTAGAGGCAATAATAACATGATTATTATCATATTTCCTTATTCATGATAATTGTCTATTATTCATGCTATAGTTGTGTTATCTGGAAATCATAATACATGTGTGAATACATAGACCATAACATGTCCCTAGTGAGCCTCTAGTTAACTAGCTCGTTGATCAACATATAGTCATGGTTTCCTGACTATGGACATTGGATGTCATTGATAACGGGATCACATTATTAGGAGAATGATGTGATGGACAAGACCCAATCCTAAGCATAGCACAAGATCGTGTAGTTCGTTTGCTAGAGTTTTTCCAATGTCAAGTATCATTTCCTTAGACCATGAGATCGTGTATCTCCCGAATGCCGTAGGAGTGCTTTGGGTGTACCAAACGTCACAACGTAACTGGGTGACTATAAAGGTATACTACATGTATCCCCGAAAGTATCTATTGGGTTGACACGGATCGAGACTGGAATTTGTCACTCCGTATGACGGAGAGGTATCTCTGGGCCCACTCGGTAATGCATCATCATAATGAGCTCAATGTGACCAAGTGTTTGGTCACGGGTTCATGCATTACGGTACGAGTAAAGTGACTTGCCGTTAACGAGATTGAACGAGGTATTGGGATACCGACGATCGAATCTCGGGCAAGTAACGTACCGATTGACAAAGGGAATTGAATACGGGATTGATTGAATCCTCGACATCGTGTTTCATCCGATGAGATCATCGTGGAACATGTGGGAGCCAACATGGGTATCCAGATCCCGATGTTGGTTATTGACCAGAGAGTCGTCTCGGTCATGTCTGCATGTCTCCCGAACCCGTAGGGTCTACACACTTAAGGTTCGGTGACGCTAGGGTTGTAGAGATATTAGTATGCGGTAACCCAAAAGTTGTTCGGAGTCCCGGATGAGATCCTGGACGCCATGAGGAGTTTCGGAATGGTCCGGAGGTGAAGATTTATGTATTGGAAGTCCAGTTTCGGCCATCGGGAAAGTTTCGGGGGTAATCGGTATTGTACCGGGACCACCGGAAGGGTCCCGGGGGTCCACCGGGTGGGGCCACCTATCCCGGAGGGCCCCATGGGCTGAAGTGGGAGGGGAACCAGCCCCTGGTGGGCTGGTGCACCCCCCATGGGCCTCCTCCTGCGCCTAGGGTTGGAAACCCTAGGGGTGGGGGGCGCCCCACCTGACTTGGGGGGCAAGTCCCCCCTTGGCCGCCGCCCCCCTTGGAGATGGGATCTCCTAGGGCTGGCACCCCCCTAGGGGCCCTATATATAGTGGGGGGAGGGAGGGCAGCCACACCCAAGTCCCTGGAGCCTCCCTCTCCCCTCGTAACACCTCTCCCTCTTGTTGGAGCTTGGCGAAGCCCTGCCGAGATCATCGCTGCTTCCATCACCACGCCAGCGTGCTGCTAGATCTCCATCAACCTCTCCTTCCCCTTGCTGGATCAAGAAGGAGGAGACATATTCTCCAACTGTACGTGTGTTGAACGCGGAGGTGTCGTCCGTTCGGCGCTCGGTCATCGGTGATTTGGATCACGACGAGTACGACTCCATCAACCCCGTTCTCTTGAACGCTTCCGCTCGCGATCTACAAGGGTATGTAGATGCACTCCCCTCTCCCTCATTGCTAGATGACTCCATAGATTGATCTTGGTGATGCGTAGAAAATTTTAAAATTCTGCTACGTTCCCCAACAAATCATACCTAGATATTCTCATAACCATGCTCAATTCTATCAATTGCTCGATAGTAATTCGTTTACCCACCGTAATACTTATGCTCTTGAGAGAAGCGACTAGTGAAACCTGTAGCCCCCGGGTCTATCTTCCATCATATTAATCTTCCAACACTTAGTTATTTCTATTGCCGTTTATTTTACTTTGCATCTTTCTTTCTCTTTATCATAAAAATACCAAAAATATTATCTTATCATATCTATCAGATCTCACTCTCGTAAGTGACCATGAAGGGATTGACAACCCCTTTATCGCGTTGGTTGTGAGGTTCTTATTTGTTTGTGTAGATGCGTGGGACTTGAGCATGATCTCCTACTGGATTGATACCTTGGTTCTCAAAACTGAGGGAAATACTTACGCTACTTTGCTGCATCACCCTTTCCTCTTCAAGGGAAAACCAACGCAGTGCTCAAGAGGTAGCAAGAAGGTTTCTGGCCCGTTGCCGAGGAGATTCGCGCCAAGTCAATTCATGATTTGACTCCCGACAACAATCCATTACTGGCGCCGTTGCCAAGTCAAGACATACCAAGTACCCATCACAAACTCTTATCCCTCGCATTACATTATTTGCCATTTGCCTCTCGTTTTCCTCTTCCCCACTTCACCCTTGCCGTTTTATTGGCCCTCTCTTTTCTGTTCGCCTCCTTCTTTCTTTTGCTCCTCGCACTTTCTGCTGTTATGTCTGAGATTGGGGAAATTATTGTCGATATGGACAATAATAATAACATGGAAAATACTGATGCTCCTGCTAAAGAACCCCCTATATTACATACAAAGAAATCGAATTGGTAGTGGTAATATTATTGGAAAAGGAGTTATCCAAGGTTTCTTTACTTGTGCCGGTGTTTTCCTTCTATGGGTAGTTCTATTCTTCATAGAACTATTAGTCTTGCGGACGCTATCGCCATGCTTGTAGTTGAACTTGAAAGGCAATTTATGCACATGCATCCTTGCATACAAAGGATTTTCCTAGAATTTTCTAATATTGAGCACTTTTCTGTTAAGCATGCCACTACTATATTTTTGGCTCATGAGTTCAGATTTATAATAAAAGAGGCCAAAGAAATTTTTGCGCACTATAGGGTGGACGCTGGCCGCCCTCCCATAGAGGCAATCCTCTTTGATCAAGAGGAAATAATGCGCTTTCAATCTTTAGACTTTGTTGCTTTTAATGAGAACCTTAGAAAAAAGGTTCCTACCAATGTTCTAGTTGATAGCATTTACATACTTAATAATGATTTTTCTATTCGAGATAATGAGCTAGGATATTCTCTCGAGTATAGGCTCACGAAGTTTTGCCAAAAGAATGCTAATAATGATGAATTGGTTGTGCAATATGAAGGGCCAAAAGAGGAACCTATACCTCCCAAAATTGATCTTGGGGACTTCTGTCCCATTAAATTTAGCCCTTTTGATTAGTTTTGCTTGCCTCAAAGAAAACTTGCTGCTGAACTTAGAGAATATAAAATGAGTTTTCGTGATCTATCCTATTATTATGGCAATACCCATATCTATCCTTGCTTGTATGCCTAGCTAGGGGCGTTAAACGATAGCGCTTGTTGGGAGGCAACCCAATTTTATTTTTGTCCCTTGTTTTTTGTTCCTGTTTAATAATAAATAATTTATCTAGACTCTGTTTTGGTTGTGTTTTTTGTGTTTAATTAGTGTTTGTGCCAAATAGAACCATTGGGAAGACTTAGGGAAAGTCTTTTTTGATCTTGCTGTAAAAAACAGAAACTTTAGCGCTCACGAGAATCGCTGCCATTTTTATTTGGAAAGTGGTATTTAGTTAATTATTTTTACATATGATTAATAGACAAATTCCTCACGTCCATAAATTTAATTTAGAATTTTTGTGGTTCCAGAAGTTTGCGTTAGCTACAGATTACCACAGACTGTTCTGTTTTTGACAGATTCTGTTTTTCGTGTGTTGTTTGCTTATTTTGATGAATTTATGGCTAGTAAAAGAGTTTATAAACCATAGAGAAGTTGGAATACAGTAGGTTTGGCACCAATATAAATAAATAATGAGTTCATTACAATACCTTGAAGTGGTGTTTTTTTTCCGCTAACGGAACTCACGAGATTTTCTATTTTAAGTTTTGTGTTGTGAAGTTTTCAAGTTTTGGGTAAAGATTTGATGGATTATGGAACAAAGAGTCGCAAGAGCCTATGCTTGGGGATTCCCATGGCACCCAAAGGTAAAATTCAAGGACACCAAAAAGCCTAAGCTTGGGGATGCCCCGGAAGGCATCCCCTCTTTCGTCTTCATCCATCGGTAACTTTACTTGGAGCTATATTTTTATTCACCACATGATATGTGTTTTGCTTGGAGCGTCTTGTATGATTTGTGTCTTTGCTTTTTAGTTTACCACAATCATCCTTGCTGTACACATATTTTGAGAGAGACTCAGATGATTTGGAATTTATTAGAATACTCTATGTGCTTCACTTATATCTTTTAGAGCACGGTGGTGGATTTGTTTTATAGAAACTATTGTTCTCTCATGATTCACTTATATTATTTTGAGAGTCGTTTAGAACAACATGGAAATTTTCTTTTAGGAATAATATAAAAACTTTCATAGAAGTGCATTGAATACTATGAGAAGTTTGATACTTGATAATTGTTTTGAGATATGGAGATGGTGATATTAGAGTCATGCTAGTTGAGTAGTTGGGAATTTGAGAAATACTTGTGTTGAAATTTGTGATCCATGTAGCATGCACGTATGGTGAACCGTTATGTGATGAAGTTGAAGCATGATTTATTTATTCATTGTCTTCCTTATGAGTGGCAGTCGGGGACGAGCGATGGTCTTTTCCTACCAATCTATCCCCCTAGGATCATGCGCGTAATACTTTGTTTCGATAACTAATAGATTTTTGCAACAAGTATGTGAGTTCTTTATGACTAATGTTGAGTCCATGGATTATACGCACTCTCACCCTTCCACCATTGCTAGCCTCTCTAGTATCGCGCAACTTTCACCGGTACCATAAACCCACCATATACCTTCCTCAAAACAGCCACCATACCTACCTATTATGGCATTTCCACAGCCATTCCGAGATATATTGCCATGCAACTTTCCACCGTTCCATTATTATGGCATGCTTCATCATTGTCATATTGCTTGCATGATCATGTAGTTGACATCGTATTTGTGGCAAGGCCACCATTCATAATTCTTCATACAAGTAACTCATGCATCATTGCACATCCCGGTACACCGCCGGAGGCATTCACATAGAGTCCTATTTTGTTCTAAGTATTGAGTTGTAATTATTGAGTTGTAAGTAAATAAAGTGTGATGATCATCATTATTAGAGCATTGTACCAAGTGAGGAAAGGATGATAGAGACTATGATTCCCCCACAAGTCCGGATGAGACTCCGGACGAAAAAAAGAGAAAGGCCATAAAAAAGAAGAAAGAAGGCCCAAAAAATGAGAGAAAAAGAGAGAAGGGACAATGCTACTATCCTTTTTCCACACTTGTGCTTCAAAATAGCACCATGTTCTTCATATAGAGAGTCTCCTATGATATCACTTTCATATACTAGTGGGAATTTTTCATTATAGAACTTGGCTTGTATATTCCAATGATGGGCTTCCTCAAAATGCCCTAGGTCTTCGTGAGCAAGCAAGTTGGATGCACACCCACTTAGTTTCTTTTGTTGAGCTTTCATATACTTATAGCTCTAGTGCATCCATTGCATGGCAATCCCTACTCACTCACATTGATATCTATTGATGGGTGAGGGAGTCCTGGATTAGGGGGTCTCCGGACAGCTGGACTATATCCTTTGGCCGGACTGTTAGACTATGAAGATACAAGATTGAAGACTTCGTCTCGTGTCCGGATGGGACTCTACTTGGCGTGGAAGGCAAGCTAGGCAATACCGATATGTATATCTCATCCTTTGTAACCGACCTTGTGTAACCCTAGCCCTTTCTGGTCTCTATATAAACCGGAGGGTTTTAGTCCGTAGAATAACATACAATCATACCATAGGCTAGCTTTTAGGGTTTAGCCTCTCTGATCTCATGGTAGATCAACTCTTGTAATACTCATATCATCAAGAATAAATCAAGCAGGACATAGGGTTTTACCTCCATCAAGAGGGCCCGTACCTGGGTAAAACATTGTGTCCCCTACCTCCTATTACCATCTGCCTTAGACGCACAGTTCGGGACCCCCTACCCGAGATCCGCCGGTTTTGACACCGACATTGGGCATCTACATAGCCTGTTCATACACCTAGTTGATGTGAGACTATCTTCTCCTTTTGTCTTCTCCACAACCACCATTCTATTCCACCATAGTGCTATATCCATGGCTCACGCTCATATATTGCGTGAACATTGAAAAACTTTGAGAACTTCAAAAGTATGAAACAATTGCTTGGTTTGTCGTCGGGATTGTGCATGATTTAAATATTTTTTGTGGTGAAGATAGAGCATAGACAGACTATATGAGTTTGTAGGGATAACTTTCTTTGGCCATGTTATTTTGAGAAGACATAATTGCTTAGTTAGTATGCTTGAAATATTATTATTTTTATGTCAATATTCAACTTTTATCTTGAATCTTTTGGATCTGAACATTCATGCCACAATAAGGAAAAATTACATTGAGAAGTATGTTAGAAAACATTCCACATCAAAAATTCTTCATTTATCATTTACCTACTCGAGTACGAGCAGGAATTAAGCTTGGGGATGCTTGATACGTCTCCAACGTATCTATAATTTTTGATTGCTCCATGCTATTATATTATCTATTTTGGATGTCAATGGGCTTTATTTTACACTTTTATATCATTTTTGGGACTAACCTACTAACCGGAGGCCCAGCCCAAATTGCTGTTTTTTGCCTATTTTAGGGTTTCGCCGAAAAGGAATATCAAATGGAGTCCAAATGGAATGAAACCTTCGGGAACATGATTTTCTCAACGAACGTGATCCAGGTGACTTGGAGTGGGCGTCAAGAAACAAATGAGGAAGCCACGAGGCAAGGGGCGCGCCTACCCCCCTGGGCGCGCCCTCCACCCTCGTGGGCCCCTCATTGCTCCACCGACGTACTTCTTCCTCCTATATATATCCACATACCCCCCAAACATCCAGGAGGACCACGAAAACCTAATGCCACCGCCGCAACCTTCTGTACCCGAGAGATCCCATCGCGGGGCCTTTTCCGGAGCTCCGCCAGAGGGGGCATTGATCACGAAGGGCCTCTACATCAACTCCATGGCCTCTCTGATGATGTGTGAGTAGTTTACTTTAGACCTACGGGTCCATAGTTATTAGCTAGATGGCTTCTTGTCTCTCTTTGGATCTCAATACAAAGTTCTCCTCGATCTTCTTGGAGATCTATTCGATGTAATCTTCTTTTGCGGTGTGTTTGTTGAGATCCGATGAATTGTGGGTTTATGATCAAGTTTATCTATGAACAATATTTGAATCTCCTCTGAATTCTTTTATGTATGATTGGTTTATCTTTGCATGTCTCTTCGAATTATCAGTTTGGTTTGTCCTACTAGATTGATCTTTCTTGCAATAGGAGAAGTGCTTAGCTTTGGTTCAATCTTGCGGTGCTCGATCCTAGTGACAGAAAGGGAAACGACACGTATTGTATCGTTGCCATCGAGGATAAAAATATGGGGTTTATATCATATTGCATGAGTTTATCCCTCTATACCATGTCATCTTCCTTAAAGCATTACTCTGTTCTTATGAACTTAATACTCTAGATGCATGCTGGATAGCGGTCGATGTGTGGAGTAATAGTAGTAGATGCAGCATCGTTTCGGTCTACTTGTCGCCGACGTGATGCCTATATACATGATCATACCTAGATATTCTCATAACGTCATAGTTATGAGAATAGTTATGAGAATATCTAGGTATGATCATGTATATAGGCATCACGTCCGCGACAAGTAGACCGAAACGATTCTGCATCTACTACGATTACTCCACACATCGATCTCTATCCAGCATGCATCTAGAGTATTAAGTTCATAAGAACAGAGTAATGCTTTAAGGAAGATGACATGGTATAGAGGGATAAACTCATGCAATATGATATAAACCCCATATTTTTATCCTCGATGGCAACGATACAATACGTGTCGTTTCCCTTTCTGTCACTAGGATCAAGCACCGCAAGATTGAAACCAAAGCTAAGCACTTCTCCTATTGCAAGAATGATCAATCTAGTAGGCCAAACCAAACCGATAATTCGAAGAGACATGCAAAGATAAACCAATCATACATAAAAGAATCTATAGGAGGTTCAAATATTGTTCATAGATAAACTTGATCATAAACCCACAATTCATCGGATCTCGACAAACACACCGCAAAAGAAGATTACATCAAATAGATCTCCAAGAAGATCGAGGAGAACTTTGTATTGAGATCCAAAGAGAGAGAAGAAGCCATCTAGCTAATAACTATGGACCCGTAGGTCTGAAGTAAACTACTCACACACCACCGGAGAGGCCATGGAGTTGATGTAGAGGCCCTCCGTGATCAATGCCCCCTCCGGCGGAGCTCCGGAAAAGGCCCCGATATGGGAACTCTCGGGTATAGAAGGTTGTGGCGGTGGAATTAGGTTTTTGTGGTGCTCCTGGATGTTTGGGGGTACGTGGATATATATAAGGGGAGGAAGTACGTCGGTGGAGCAACGAGGGGCTCACGAGGGTGGAGGGCGCGCCCGCCTACCTCGTGGCTTCCTCGTTTGTTTCTTGATGCCCACTCTATGTCTCCTGGATCACATTTCTTGAGAAAATCACGTTCCCAAAGGTTTCATTCCGTTTGGACTCCGTTTGATATTCCTTTTCGGCGAAACCCTAAAATAGGCAAAAAAACAATAATTTGGGGCTGGGCCTCCATTTAGTAGGTTAGTCCCAAAAATGATATAAAAGTGTAAAATAAAGCCCATTGACATCCAAAATAGATAATATAATAGCATGGAGCAATCAAAAATTATTGATACGTTGGAGACGTATCAAGCATCCCCAAGCTTAATTCCTGCTCGTCCTCGAGTAGGTAAATGATAAAAGAAGAATTTTTGATGTGGAATGCTTTCTAACATATTTCTCAATGTAATTTTTCTTTATTGTGGCATGAATGTTCAGATCCGAAAGATTCAAGATAAAAGTTTAATATTGACACAAAAAATAATAATATTTCAAGTATACTAACTAAGCAATTATGTATTCTCAAAATAACATGGCCAAAGAAAGTTATCCCTACAAAATCATATAGTCTGGCTATGCTCTATCTTCACCACACAAAATATTTAAATCATGCACAACCCCGATGACAAGCCAAGCAATTGTTTCATACTTTTGGTGTTCTAAATTTTTTTCAATCTTCACGCAATATATGAGCATGAGCCATGGATATAGCACTATATGTGGAATAGAATGGTGGTTGTGGAGAAGACAAAAAGGGAGAAGATAGTCTCACATCAATTAGGCGTATCAACGGGCTATGGAGATACCCATCAATAGATATCAATGTGAGTGAGTAGGGATTGCCATGCAACGGATGCACTAGAGCTATAAGTATATGAAAGCTCAACAAAAGAAACTAAGTGGGTGTGCATCCAACTTGCTTGCTCACGAAGACCTAGGGCATTTTGAGGAAGCCCATCATTGGAATATACAAGCCAAGTTCTATAATGAAAAATTCCCACTAGTATATGAAAGTGATATCATAGGAGACTCTCTATATGAAGAACATGGTGCTATTTTGAAGCACAACTGTGAAAAGGATAGTAGCATTGTCCCTTCTCTCTTTTTCTCTCATTTTTTTATTTGGGCCTTCTTTATTTTTATTTTTTGGCCTCTTTTCTTATTCTTTTTTTTCATATGGAGTCTCATCCCGACTTGTGGGGGAATCATAGTCTCCATCATCCTTTCCTCACTAGGGACAATGCTATAATAATGATGATCATCACACTTTATTCACTTACAACTCAAGAATTACAACTCAATACTTAGAACAAAATATGATTCTATGTGAATGCCTCCGGTGGTGTACCGGGATGTGCAATGATGCATGAGTGACATGTATGAAGAATTATAAACAGTGGCTTTGCCACAAATACAATGTCAACTACATGATCATGCAAGCAATATGACAATGATGAAGCGTGTCATAATAATGGAATGGTGGAAAGTTGCATGGTAATATATCTCGGAATGGCTATGGAAATGCCATAATAGGTAGGTATGGTGGCTGTTTTGAGGAAGGTATATGGTGGGTTTATGGTACCGACGAAAGTTGCGCGATACTAGAGAGGCTAGCAATGGTGGAAGGGTGAGAGTGCGTATAATCGATGGACTCAACATTAGTCATAAAGAACTCACATACTTATTGCAAAAATCTATTAGTCATCGAAACAAAGTATTATGTGCATGCTCCTAGGGGGATAGATTGGTAGGAAAAGACCATCGCTCGTCCCCGACCGCCACTCATAAGGAAGACAATCAGTAAATAAATCATGCTCCGACTTCATCACATAACGTTTAACAATCATGCATGCTACGGGAATCACAAACTTCAACACAAGTATTTATCAAATTCACAACTACTCAACTAGCATGACTCTAATATCACCATCTCCATATCTCAAAACAATTATCAAGTATCAAACTTCTCATAGTATTCAATGCACTTCTATGAAAGTTTTTATATTAAAGCAAATTTCCATATTGTTCTAAAATACTCTCAAAATAATATAAGTGAAGCATGAGAGAACAATAGTTTCTATAAAACAAAACCACCACCGTGCTCTAAAAGATATAAGTGAAGCACTAGAGCAAAAACTATATAGCTCAAAAGATATAAGTGAAGCAAATAGAGTATTCTAATAAATTTCAAATCATGTGAGTCTCTCTCAAAGGTGTGTACAACAAGGATGATTGTGGTAAACTAAAAAGCAAACACTCAAATCATACAAGATGCTCCAAGCAAAACACATATCATGTGGTGAATAAAAATATAGCTCCAAGTAAAGTTACCGATAGACGAAGACGAAAGAGGGGATGCCTTCCGGGGCATCCCCAAGCTTAGGCTTTTTGGTGTCCTTGAATTTTACCTTGGGGTGCCATGGGCATCCCCAAGCTTAGGCTCTTGCCACTCTTTGTTCCACAATCCATCAAATCTTTACCCAAAACTTGAAAACTTCACAACACAAAACTCAAAATAGAAAATCTCATGACCTCCATTAGCGAAAGAAAACAAAACACCACTTCAAGGTACTGTAATGAACTCATTCTTTATTTATATTGGTGTTAAACCTACTGTATTCCAACTTCTCTATTGTTTATGAACTCTTTTACTAGCAATAGATTCATCAAAATAAGCAAACAAAACACGAAACACAGAATCTGTAGCTAACACAACTTCTGGAACCCCAAAAATTCTAAAATAAATTGCTGTACGTGAGGAATTTATCTATTAATCATCTGAAAAAGTAATTAACTAAATATCACTTTCCAAATAAAAATGGCAGCAATTGTCGTGAGCGCTAAAGTTTCTGTTTTTTACAGCAAGATCAAAAAGACTTTCCCCAAGTCTTCCCAACGGTTCTACTTGGCACAAACACTAATTAAACACAAAAACACAACCAAAAAAGAGGCTAGATAAATTATTTATTACTAAGAAGGAGCAAAAAGCAAGGAATAAAAATAAAATTGGGTTGCCTCCCAACAAGCGCTATCGTTTAATGCCCCTAGCTAGACATAAAAGCGGAGATAGATCTAGGTATTGCCATCTTTGGTAGGCAATCCATAAGTGGCTCTCATAATAGATTCATATGGTAATTTAATTTTCTTTCTAGGAAAGTGTTCCATTCCCTTCCTTAATGGAAATTGGAATCTAATATTCCCTTCCTTCATATCAATAATTGCACCAATCGTTCTAAGAAAAGGTCTAGCAAGAATAATAGGACATGAATGATTGCAATCTATATCAAGAACAATGAAATCTATGGGAACATAGTTCCTATTTGCAACAATAAGATTATCATTAATTCTTCACATAGGTTTCTTAATAGTGGAATCCGCAAGGTGCAAGTTTAAAGAACAATCATCAAAATCATGGAAACCTAGCAAATCACACAAAGTTTTTGGAATTGTGGAAACACTAGCACCCAAATCACACAAAGCATAACACTCATGATATTTAATTTTAATTTTTATTGTAGGTTCCCACTCATCATAAAGCTTTCTAGGGATAGAAACTTCCAACTCAAGTTTTTCTTCATAAGATTGCATCAAAGCATCAACGATATGTTTAGTAAAAGCTTTATTTTGACTATAAGCATGAGGAGAATTTAGCACGGATTGCAACAAGGAATACAATCTATCAAAGAGAAATTATCATAATTAAATTCCTTGAAATCCAAAATAGTGGGTTCATTGATATTTAAAGTTTTTACCTCTTCAATCCCACTCTTACCAATTTTTGCATCAAGATCTAAAAACTCTGAATTTTTGGAACGCCTTCTAGGTAAAGGTGGCTCATCTTTAGTCCCATCATTATCAAGATTCATATTGCAAAACAAAGATTTAATAGGAGACACATCAATAACTTTTAGATCTTCATCTTTATTATCATGAAAACTAGAAGAACACACTTTCACGAAGCAATCTTTCTTAGGACGTATCCTAGCGGTTCTTTCTTTGCACTCATCAATGGAAATTCTCATGGCCTTGAGAGACTCATTGATATCATGCTTAGGTGTAATAGATCTAAGTTTCAAAGAATCAACATCAAGAGAAATTCTATCAACGTTCCTAGCCAACTCATCAATCTTAAGCAATTTTTCTTCAATCAAAGCATTGAAACTCTTTTGTGAAGTAATAAATTCTTTAATACTAGATTCGAAATCAGAGGGCATCTTATTAAAATTTCCATAAGAATTGTTGTAGGAATTACCATAATTATTAGAGGAATTACTAGGAAATGGCCTAGAATTAAAATTACCTCTATACACGTTGTTACCAAAATTGTTCCTACCAAAAAATTCACATCCATAGATTCATTATTATTCTCAATCAAAGTAGACAAAGGCATATCATTAGGATCAGTAGGGGCACTCTTATTAGCAAACAATTTCATAAGTTCATCCATCTTTCCACTCAAAAGATTAATCTCTTCAATTTGCACTTTTTTACTAGTAGATCTTTCAGTGTGCCATTGAGAATAATTAACCACAATATTATCTAGGAGTTTGGTACCTTCTCTTAAAGTGATTTCCTTAAAAGTGCCTCCCGCAGCCGAATCTAAAAGATTTCTAGAAACAAAACTCAATCCAGCATAAAAATTCTATATAATCATCCAAAGATTCAAACCATATGTAGGGCAATTATGTATCATTAATTTCATCCTCTCCCAAGCTTGTCCAACATGTTCCTGATCAAGTTTCTTAAAATTCATAATATCGTTTCTAAGAGAGATGATTTTAGCGGGAGGAAAATACTTAGAGATAAAAGCATCTTTGCACTTATTCCATGAATCAATACTATTTTTAGGCAAAGACGAAAACCAAGCTTTAGCACTCTCAGCGAAAATGGAAATAGCTTAAGTTTAACAATATCATTATCCACATCTTTCTTCTTTTGCATATCACACAAATCCACAAAGTTGTTTAGAAGGGTAACGACATCTTCACTAGGAAGGCCGGCGAATTGGTCTTTCATGACAAGATTCAACAAAGCAGCATTAATTTCACAAGATTCAGCATCGGTAAGAGGAGCAATCCGAGTGCTAAGAAAATCATTGTTGTTGGTATTGGCAAAGTCACACAATTTAGTATTATCTTGAGCCATCGTGACAAGCAAGCAATACAACACACAAGCAAACAAGAAACAGGCAAAAGAGGCAAATAGGGAAAGAGAAGGGGAACGGAGAGAGAGGGCAAGAGGAAAAGAGGGCGAATAAAACGGCAAGGGTGAAGTGGGGGAGAGGAAAACGAGAGCCAAATGGCAAATAATGTAATGCGAGGGATAAGAGTTTGTGATGGGTACTTGGTATGTCTTGACTTGGAAACGGCACCAAAAATGACTCGTTGTTGGGAGTCAAATCTTGACTTGACTTGGCACGAATCTCGCTGGCAATGGCGCCAGAAATCCTTCTTGCTACCTCTTGAGCACTACATTGGTTTTCCCTTGAAGAGGAAAGGGTGATGCAGCAAAGTAGCGTAAGTATTTCCCTCAGTTTTTTAGAACCAAGGTATCAATCTAGTAGGAGATCACGCTCAAGTACCACGCACCTACACAAACAAATAAGAACCTCGCAACCAACGCGATAAAGGGGTTGTCAATCCTTTCATGGTCACTTACGAGAGTGAGATCTGATAGATATGATAAGATAATATTTTTGGTATTTTTATGATAAAGATAAATAAAGATGCAAATTAAAATAAACGGCAATAGAAATAACTAAGTATTAGAATATTAATATGATGGAAGATAGACCCGAGGGCCATACGTTTCACTAGTGGCTTCTCTCAAGAGCATAAGTACTACGGTGGGTAAACGAATTACTGTCGAGCAATTGATAGAATTGAGCATAGTTATGAGAATATCTAGGTATGATCATGTATATAGGCATCACGTCGGCGACAAGTAGACCGAAACGATGCTGCATCTACTACTATTACTCCACACATCGACTGCTATCCAGCATGCATCTAGAGTATTAAGTTCATAAGAACAGAGTAATGCTTTAAGGAAGATGACATGGTATAGAGGGATAAACTCATGCAATATAATATAAACCCCATATTTTTATCCTCGATGGCAACGATACAATACGTGTCGTTTCCCTTTCTGTCACTAGGATCGAGCACCGCAAGATTGAAACCAAAGCTAAGCACTTCTCCTATTGCAAGAAAGATCAATCTAGTAGGCCAAACCAAACTGATAATTCAAAGAGACATGCAAAGATAAACCAATCATACATAAAAGAATTCAGAGGAGATTCAAATATTGTTCATAGATAAACTTGATCATAAACCCACAATTCATCGGATCTCAACAAACACACCACAAAAGAAGATTACATCAAATAGATATCCAAGAAGATCGAGGAGAACTTTGTATTGAGATCCAAAGAGAGAGAAGAAGCCATCTAGCTAATAACTATGGACCCGTAGGTCTGAAGTAAACTACTCACACATCACCGGAGAGGCCATGGAGTTGATGTAGAAGCCCTCTGTGATCCATGCCCCCTCCGGCGGAGCTCCAGAAAAGGCCCCGAGATGGGATCTCTCGGGTACAGAAGGTTGCGGCGGTGGAATTAGGTCTTGATAACCCACAAGTATAGGGGATCGCAACCGTTTTTGATAAGTAAGAGTGTCGAACCCAACAAGGAGCTAAAGGTAGAATAAATATTCCCTCAAGTTCTATCAACCACCGATACAACTCTACGCACGCTTGACGTTCGCTTTACCTAGAACAAGTGTGAAACTAGAAGTACTTTGTAGGTGTTGTTGGATAGGTTTGCAAGATAATAAAGAGTACGTAAATAAAAAGTAGGGGCTGTTTAGATAAAGAAACAATAAAGTAAATATAGCGAGTGTGGAAAAGTGGTAGTAGGAGTTGCGAAATTGCCCCTAAGCAATTGACTACTTTACTAGACCGATAGCAAGTATTATGTGGGAGAGGCCACTGCTAGCATGTCATCCCTGACTTGGAATTCTATGCACTTATGATTGGAACTATTAGCAAGCATCCGCAACTACTAATGTTCATTAAGGTAAAACCCAACCATAGCATTAAGGTATATTTGTCCCGCTTCAATCCCGTATCCATCAATTTCTATGCTAGGTTGAAGCTTCTGTCACTCTTGCCCTCCAATACATAGTCCTATCAACATACAACTAACCCTAGGGTGTGATCCACGCGCGCAATCATATGATGGGCACCAAAGGACAGCAACATAACCACAAGAAAATTAAATCAATCATAGTAATTCATCAACCACCGATAGGACAACGAAAATCTACTCAGACATCATAGGATGGCAACACATCATTGGATAATAATATGAAGCATAAAGCACCATGTTCAAGTAGAGGGTACAGCGGGTTGCGGGAGAGTGGACCGCTGTAGATAGAGGGGGGAAGGTGATGAAGATGTTGGTGAAGATGGCAAAGGTGTTGGTGTAGATCGTGGTGATGATGATGATGGCCACAGCAGCATTCCGGCGCCACCGGAAGAGAAGGGGAGAGGGGGCCCCTTCGTCTTCTTCTTCCTTGACCTCCTCCCTAGATGGGAGAAGGGTTTCCCCTCTGGTCCTTGGCCTCCATGGCATGGGAGGGGCGAGAGCCCCTCTGAGGTTGGATCTGTCTCTCTGTGTTTCTGCATTCTGAGATTCTTCCCTTTCACTGTTTCTTATATTCCCCGAGATCCGTAACTCCGATTGGGCTGAAATTTTGACACGATCTCTATCCGGAAATTAGCTTTCTTGCGGCGAAAGAAGGGCATCAACCGCCTTACGGGGTGGCCACGAGGGTCAGGGGCGCGCCTGCCTCCCCAGGGCGCGCCCCCTACCTCGTGGGCCCCTCGAGCATCGTCTCACGCGGATTCTTCTTCCCAAAAATCATATATATTCCAAAAAAAATCTCCATCCGTTTTTATTCCGTTTGGACTCCGTTTGATATGGATATTCTGTGAAACAAAAAACATGCAACAAACAGGAACTGGCACTGGGTCAATATGTTAGTCCCAAAAATAATATAAAAAGTTGCCAAAAGTATATGAAAGTTGAATAATATTGGCATGGAACAATCAAAAATTATAGATATGACGGAGACGTATCAGCATCCCCAAGCTTAATTCCTGCTCGTCCTCGGGTAGGTAAATGATAAAAAAGATAATTTTTGATGTGGAATGCTACCTAGCATAATCTTGATCACATATCTAATCATGGCATGAATATTAAGATAGGAGTGATTCAAAGCAATAGTCTATCATTTGACATAAAAACAATAATACTTCAAGCCTACTAATAAAGCAATCATGTATTTTCAAAATAACAAGGCCAAAGAAAGTTATCCCTACAAAATCATATAGTCTGGCTATGCTCCATCTTCACCACACAAAATACTCACATCATGCACAACCCCGATGACAAGCCAAGCAATTGTTTCATACTTTTGACGTTCTCAAACCTTTTCAAGTTTCATGCAATACATGAGCGTGAGCCATGGACATAGCACTATAGGTGGAATAGAATGGTGGTTGTGGAGAAGACAAAAAGGAGAAGATAGTCTCACATCAACTAGGCGTATCAACGGGCTATGGAGATGGCCATCAATAGATATCAATGTGAGTGAGTAGGGATTGCCATGCAACGGATGCACTAAGAGCTATAAGTGTATGAAAGCTCGGACTGAAAACTAAGTGGGTGTGCATCCAACTTGCTTGCTCATGAAGACCTCGGGCGTTTGCGGAAGCCCATCATCGGAATATACATGCCAAGTTCTATAATGAAAATTCCCACTAGTATATGAAAGTGATAACTCAAGAGACTCTCTATATGAAGAACATGGTGCTACTTTGAAGCACAAGTGTGGAAAAGGATAGTAGCACTGCCCCTTCTCTCTTTTCTCTCTTTTTTTTATTTTTTTATTCTTTTTTTGGTGGGCTTCTTTGGCCTTTTTTTTATTTGGGCTTCTTTGGGCTCTTTTATTTTTTTGTAAAGTCCAGAGTCTCATCCCGAATTATGGGGGAATCATAGTCTCCATCATCCTTTCCTCACTAGGGCAATGCTCTAATGATGATGATCATCACACTTTTATTTACTTACAACTCAACATTACAACTCGATATCTAGAACAAAGATATGACTCTATATGAATGCCTCCGGCAGTGTACCGGGATGTGCAATGATCTAGCGTAGCAATGACATCAAAAAAAATGGACAAGCCATGAAAACATCATGCTAGCTATCTTACGATCATGCAAAGCAATATGACAATGATGCTCAAGTCATGTATATGATGATGATGGAAGTTGCATGGCAATATATCTCGGAATGGATATGGAAATGCCATGATAGGTAGGTATGGTGGCTGTTTTGAGGAAGGTATATGGTGGGTTTAATGTACCGGCAAAAGTTGCGCGATACTAGAGAGGCTAGCAATGGTGGAAGGGTGAGAGTGCGTATAATCGATGGACTCAACATTAGTCATAAAGAACTCACATACTTATTGCAAAAATCTATTAGTCATCGAAACAAAGTACTACGCGCATGCTCCTAGGGGGATATATTGGTAGGAAAAGACCATTGCTCATCCCCGACCGCCACTCATAAGGAAGACAATCAATAAATACCTCATGCTCCGACTTCATTACATAATGGTTCACCATACGTGCATGCTACGGGAATCACAAACCTCAACACAAGTATTTCTACTAATCCATAACTACCCACTAGGATGACTCTAATATCACCATCTGTATATCGCAAAACTATTGCAAGGAATCAAACATACCATATTCAGTGATCTACAAGTTTTATGTAGGATTTTATGACTAACCATGTGAATGACCAGTTCCTGTCATCTCTCCAAATAGATATAAGTGAAGCAATAGAGTTTAATTATTTCTACAAAAGATATGCCCGTGCTCTAACAAATCTAAGTGAAGAAAAATAGTATTCTACAAATGGCGGTTTTCTATGTAAAGAGAAACAGGCAATCCAAACTTCAAATGATATAAGCGAAGCACATGAAGTATTCTATAAAGCCATACTCAAAAGATATAAGTGAAGTGCAATGAGAATTCTATAAATCAACCAAGGACTATCTCATACCAGCATGGTGCATAAAATAAAGATGAAAACTAAATGCAAAAGACGCTCCAAGATTGTACATATCGCATGAACGAAACGAATCCGAAAACATACCGATACTTGTTGAAGAAAGAGGGGATGCCTTCCGGGGCATCCCCAAGTTTAGACGCTTGAGTCTCCTTGAATATTTACTTGGGGTGCCTCGGGAATCCCCAAGCTTGAGCTCTTTCCTCTCTTCCTTCTTCTCACATCGAGACCTTCTCGATCATCGAACACTTCATCCACACAAAACTTCAACAGAAAACTCGGTAAGACCCGTTAGTATAATAAAGCAAATCACTACTCTAAGTACTATGGAAAACCAACTCATATTTTGTTTTTGCATTGTTTCTACTGTAATATAACTTTTTCATGGCTTAATCCACTGATATAAATTGATAGTTTCATCAAAACAAGCAAACTATGCATCAAAAACACAATCTGTCTAAAACAGAACAGTCTGTAGTAATCTGAACATTCACCATACTTCTGATACTTGAAAAATTCTACAAAAATTATGAACAATAAAAAATTTGTATAGGAAGATAGTGCAAGAAGAATCAGAACCATTTGATTTTCCAGCTAAAAATGTAAAATCGCGCACTACAGCCAAAGTTTCTGTCCTGCACCGTACAAACCATCAAGCAAATGTAAACATCCTAAAGGCAAACCTTGGCACATTATTTTTATAATACAATGGAATTGTACAAGGGTATAATTATTTTTATTGAAAAGTTTCTGTAATCAAGATTCACAAAGTTTCCGTGAGAATGGACAAAGTTCAAGGCTAGCTCCCACTTCAACAATGCTTGTCTTTCTCACTTTCGCTTTCCTTTTTGAAAAAGTTTTGGGTTCCCCTCTTTATTTTTGTTGTTTTTAAAATATATGAAAGCACTCAATAGAAATAAATGACTCCCTAAAACTTCCGGGTTGTCTCCCTGGCAGCGCTTTCTTTAAAGCCATTAAGCTAGGCATATAGTGCTCAAGTAATGGATCCACACGGATCCCAAGGTATATCAAAGACAATTTTAATTAACAATGATTTGTAATTTAGTGGTGAGCACAAGCTAACATATATCATGTAATGACGAAGTCTAACTCTCTTCCTATGCATAGGCATGTCATAAAAGAACAATTCATGCACACATAGTAAAGGCCAATGCATAGTATAAACAGTTTCTTGCAATTTTGTCATATTGGAAACATAGAGAGGTGGAGATATAGTTCCTCTCTCATAATAATTCCAAGTAGGAGAAGCAAGCACATGCATATTATATTCATCAAAATCATCATGTGCAACGGTAAAAGGCAACCCATCAATATTATCCTTAATAAGTGCAAACTTCTCCGATATAGTGTAGTCATGAGAATTCAAAAAGATAATAGGACTATCATGCGTGGGTGCAATAGCAACAATTTCATGTTTAACATAAGGAACTATAGCAAGTTCATCTCCATAAGCATAATTCATATTGGCATCTTGGCCACAAGCATAGCAAGCATCATCAAAAAGGGATATTTCAAAAGAATCGACGGGATCATAGCAATTATCATAGCATTCATCCTTCGGTAAGCACGAAGGGAAATTAAACAATGTATGAGTTGAAGAGTTACTCTCATTAGAAGGTGGGCACGGGTGATCAATCCGCTCTTCCTCCTTTTGTTCTTCGCTCTTCTCATCATCTTTCTCATCCAATGAGCTCACAGTTTCATCAACTTCTTCTTCCGTAGATTCCTGCAAAATATTAGTCTCTTCTTGGGCAGCGGAGACTTTCTCAATAAGCGCATTAATTTCTTAATTGTATTCATAATTTTCATAACAATATTTCAGGATAGCTAAATTTTCAGGTCTATAAACAGCATCATCAAAATCTTCAAACTCTTTAAACATAGATTCAATTTCATAATCACCCATAAAAGCAACAAATTCTTCTATTTGTTCCACATCATAGTAATCATATATACCATTAGCATAAGAAGCTAAGGTTTTATTATCATTGAATTTGCATGAAAAGGGAAAGTGTGGAGCCTTCATCCTAGAGCAACAAGTATAATCATAACTCACACATAATTACAAGCATACCACTTCAGTATATGAATTTGATCCCATAATAGTTTCCCTTTTTGTGTCAAGCGATAATCCCTAAAGTATTCACGTTGATCCAACATTACACCCATTACATAATTAAATGGGGTTTTCTCAGGATTATTAAAGTAGTACATAATATCTTTCACATAACCAGCATCGAGGGTTTTAGGAGGTTCCCCATCTCCATGAGCAGAAAGTAGACCTATTTTTTTGGTATTTCATGTTCCATATCCATAATTAAAGATAAAGGACAACTAAGAACAGCAAATAAGAATTACTTAGTGATAAAGCAAACAAGCACACACGAGAATATTCACCCCACGCTATTGCTCCCCGGCAACGGCGCCAGAAAAAGGTCTTGATAACCCACAAGTATAGGGGATCGCAACAATTTTCGATAAGTAAGAGTGTCGAACCCAACGAGGAGCTAAAGGTAGAATAAATATTCCCTCAAGTTCTATCGACCACCGATACAACTCTACGCACGCTTGACGTTCGCTTTACCTAGAACAAGTATGAAACTAGAAGTACCTTGTAGGTGTTGTTGGATTGGTTTGCAAGATAATAAAGAGTACGTAAATAAAAAGTAGGGGCTGTTTAGATAAAGAAACAATAAAGTAAATATAGCGAGTGTGGAAAAGTGGTGGTAGGAGTTGCGAAATTGCCCCTAAGCAATTGACTACTTTACTAGACTGATAGCAAGTATTATGTGGGAGAGGCCACTGCTAGCATGTCATCCCTGACTTGGAATTCTATGCACTTATGATTGGAACTATTAGCAAGCATCCGCAACTACTAATGTTCATTAAGGTAAAACCCAACCATAGCATTAAGGTATATTGGTCCCCCTTCAATCCCGTATGCATCAATTTCTATGCTAGGTTGAAGCTTCTGTCACTCTATCCACACGCGCAATCATATGATGGGCACCAAAGGACAGCAACATAACCACAAGAAAATTAAATCAATCATAGCAATTCATCAACCACCGACAGGACAACGAAAATCTACTCAGACATCATAGGATGGCAACACATCATTGGATAATACTATGAAGCATAAAGCACCATGTTCAAGTAGAGGGTACAACAGGGTGCGGGAGAGTGGACTGCTGTAGATAGAGGGGGGAAGGTGATGGAGATGTTGGTGAAGATGGCGGAGGTGTTGGTGTAGATCGCGGTGATGATGATGATGGCCACAGCAGCGTTCCGGCGCCACCAGAAGAGAAGGGGAGAGGGGGGCCCCTTCGTCTTCTTATTCCTTAACCTCCTCCCTAGATGGGAGAAGTGTTTCCCCTTTGGTCCTTGGCCTCCATGGCATGGGAGGGGCGAGAGCCCCTCCGAGATTGGATCTGTCTCTCTGTCTCTCTCTGTTTCTGCGTTCTCAGATTCTTCCCTTTCACTGTTTCTTATATTCCTGGAGATCCGTAACTCCGATTGGGATGAGATTTAACACGATCTCTATCCGGAAATTAGCTTTCTTGTGGCAAAACAAGGGCATCAACCACCTTACGGGGTGGCCACGAGGTTCATGGGCGCGCCTGCCTCCCCAGGGCGCGCCCCCTACCTCGTGCGCCCCTCGAGCATCGTCTCGTGTGGATTCTTCTTCCCAAAAATCATATATATTCCAAAAAATCTCCGTCAGTTTCTATTCCGTTTGGACTCCTTTTGATATGGATATTCTGCGAAACAAAAAACATGCAACAAACAGGAACTAGCACTAGGTCAATATGTTAGTACCAAAAATAGTATAAAAAGTTGCCAAAAGTATATGAAAGTTGAATAATATTGGCATGGAACAATCAAAAATTATAGATACAACGGAGACGTATCAGGTTTTCATGGTGCTCCTAGATGTTTGGGGGGTACGTGGATATATATAGGAGGAAGAAGTACGTCGGTGGAGCAACGAGGGGCCCACGAGGGTGGAGGGCGCGCCCAGGGGGTAGGCGTGCCCCCCTGCCTCGTTGCTTCCTCGTTTGTTTCTTGATGCCCACTCCAAGTCTCCTGGATCATGTTTGTTGAGAAAATCACGTTCCCAAAGGTTTCATTCTATTTGGACTCCGTTTGATTTTCCTTTTCGGCGAAACCCTAAAATAGGCAAAAAAACAACAATTTGGGTTGGGCCTCCGGTTAGTAGGTTAGTCCCAAAAATGATATAAAAGTGTAAAATAAAGCCCATTGACATCCAAAATAGATAATATAATAGCATGGAGCAATAAAAAATTATAGATACGTTGGAGATGTATCACCCTTCTAGCTACAGCCCAACGTCCATTTCGAAAATATTAGTGCATGTCAACAAAAATTATACTAGTATCGTTGTTCCGTTTTGAAAAAAACTATATAAGTTGTTACTTCTTACCCAAAGGATCTTTATATCCAACAGACACAAAATATCCATTGGACTGTTCAAAATTACTTTCACTCCTGATCTGATGTCGAGGTAATTGCTGCATCGCCAACCAAACCCACCATCTCTTAAGCTAATGTAGACCGAGCTAACCCCTATATTAGCATATTACTAAGATAAACAGAAGGCATTGTAGAATCATTTAGGACGTGAGCTTGACAATTTGAATGTGGAGGGACACCACCTTAGCCCCGGCCAGCAACTTGGGCGGAACTGTGAAGTAGGTCAGCTCCTGCACGGCGACATTGTCGGGATCCCTGCTGCTTGTCACCTCCATTTCCACCTTGACAGCGTCGGTCCTGCCTTTGGGCTCCCCTGGCGGGCCGTTTGCCCACAACTTGGCCACGTAGTGCGGCAGTGGGGACGCCCCCGCTCTAATGCAGACGAGCGACACGGTGATAGGCGCGCCGATGTCGAGCACGCCGTCGACTAAGAAAAACGTGCGATCGTCCTCCTCCGCGAACAGCAAGAGCCGTGGCTCCGAAAGTGGCATTGCAGCTGGAGAGCCTTGTCGTACTGGATCTTGTGCATGAGCATGGGATGCACGGTGCTAATGTGGTGGGAGAGCACCGGCGGCGGGCCTTCATAGCCGCAGACGGGCATGGGGCATTTGCAGGACACGAGTGGACACACACTCTGGTGATCGGCGAGGTTGTGGTAAGTGATGTAGAGCCCAC
The DNA here is from genome assembly GCF_002162155.2 of Triticum dicoccoides. NCBI lineage: Eukaryota > Viridiplantae > Streptophyta > Magnoliopsida > Poales > Poaceae > Triticum > Triticum dicoccoides. The sequence continues at coordinate 401,746,818 of NC_041380.1, forward strand.
AGCCTTCGTGCGGGCACTCCACCCTCACCGAGGAGAGGACGGCGTACACCGTCCTGTTCCGCACGTCGAAGCCACCGCTGTGCTCGCAATTCTGGCACTGCCGCTGGTTCCCGGGGCGCTCAGCGCGGCAGTCCGCGCAAGCCATGTGCCCTACCTTGCACTGCACAAATCAATCGAACAACACATCAATCAAGAAACATCTACCTTGCTCGATCAGCCGAACGGACAAGGTGTATTCGAACCTCATACACTTGAGGCTTCAAGGGGTGGAGGCACAAGGGGTAGTGGAGCAAGGTGAGGTCCATCGAGACCATAGAGAGCTCCATCGTCGGGTCTTATTCGGTCTGCATGATCTCGCCCTCCTCGTCCACAACCATCTCTCGCTTTATTAGGGTCGGGGCATTACAAAACTTTATCATCACATATTCATACTACTTCAAGGTGCATTAAATCAACACATGCAGGTATCAAAATGAGAGTCACGGCATGCATGCATGCGTTGTAATTAATGCATCGGTAAACGCAAATTATTGAAATATATCGAGTGCAGTGCTTTGATGTGTCGCGTCAACTCGTACAAGACCGAGAAGTTTGATTACTACAACGCCCTCTCGCCTTAACCGCACCTGTCGTTGGCTGCATGACAGGTGGGCCACCGACCTGTTGGGCCCACCTATCATGGACGCAAAGGCAGGAGCAGTAAGCCAATGAAGCTACGTCCCTCCCTCGCCCATGAGCGTGGTGGCTTGCAGGACTAGGAGAAGCTTTTTCATTCGCTACACGCTCTCCCTCCCGTACGCGGTGGACATGCAGCAGTTCAATCGGTGTCAGATGGCCAGAAGCATACTGTAGTACTCCTCCACTGCAGTAGTACTCCCGAAGAGGCGAAGAGCCAAGCGCAACCCGGATGCTCGTGTGGTAGTTTCATGTGTAGAGTAGTCTAGGATAGTGTGTACCGTGCCTGTAAGCTTAAAATCGTTGGGGTCGACTCCATGCTATATTTTTTGATTAAAATAATCTTCTGGCCCTACCTGTCATCCTGGTGATTCTAGTTTGCATGCTCATCTGGTCAAGACAGGAATATATATTTTAATTTGTGGTGGGGTAAAGTTAGAGGTTGCAGCAAATGGAGTATTGTACACTACAGGTCTTTTAGCATCAACTCGTACAACGAGGAGAAGCTTGATTTTACTACTACATGCCTTCTCCCTCGCCCATGCGCGTGGTGGCTCGTAGACGAGGACAGGCTTTTTCTTATAGTACTACAACAAGCTATCCCTCCCGCTCGCGGTGGACGGACATGCAGCAGTGGATTCGATATTATAGAAGCAGTAGTAGTAACATCATTGTTCGTCTTCTTGAAGAGGCGAAGAGCCAAGTGCAACCCGAACGTGGCAGTTGCGAACCTTGGAGCACGCATATAGCCAGGCTCTTGCATGAGACAAAATGGCTATGTGAGCCCACTATTGTAGTACTCCCTCCGTCCGGAAATACTTGTCATCAAAATGAATAAAAGGGGATGTATCTAAATGTATGTTAGTTCTAGATACATCTTTTTTTATCCATTTTGATGACAAGTATTTTTGGACGGAGGGAGTACTTACTAGTATAGCCCTGTAAACCAGAAAGGAGAATTTGCCTTTCTAGAGATTTCAACAAGTGACTAGACTACATCGAGACGGAGTACATATGGAGCAAAATGAGTGAATCTACACTGTAAATAAATACATAGTTCTCTCGTTTTCCTCTCGGCCTTGGTCGTGGTGCACAATATTGAGTATACTAGTACTATCATCTTGAAATTTACGAAGTCACCATAGGCACCTCATCGTCGACAGGAACGTCTCCTAACACGCGATAGATGCGAGCGGCAGTCGCCTCCATAGGTGCTTGAATGCCAAGGAGGGAGAGGGTAGCGGTTCCTGAGACGTTGAATGGTCAATGATGCATCCTCAAATTACTCTACATGCAGAGGGAATTAATTGGAGAAGCAGAATAGAGCCAGCACGATGTGAATGCAACAGAGTTTGGATTCTCATATAAAGGCGCCCACCACTCCAATCCATATACTCCTTAGTCTCTGCGCAACAATGCTCACTCCAATCCAAGACCAAGTGACCAGAAGCCAGAAGCACCTATGGAGGCGATGGTCGCGAGCCGCAGTCGGCTGTGCCAAATCATCCAAGGCGCCGGCCTGCGGCCTCGCACCGCGCAGGGTTTCCAGACGATGCTGGAGACCGCCAGCGTCGTAGCCCTCACCGACGCCGACTTCGCCTCTCGCATGGATGACATGATGGTCAACTCCATCCGCAAGTTCGCCGCCGTCAAGAAGCGTGTAGTGAAAGCTCCTACTAGTCCTTCTAGCCACCACGCTCATGCGCGAGGGAGGGACGTAGCTTCATTGACTTACTGCTCCTGCCTTTGCGTCTATGACAGGTGGGCCGAACAGGTGGTTGGCCCACCTGTCATGCAGCCAAAGGCAGGTGCAGTTAAGGCACCGGGGCTCAGTCCATGAGGGAGAGGGCATTGTAGTAATCAAACTTCTCGGTCTTATACGAGTTGACGCGACACATCAAAGCACTACACTCGATATAAGTCTTTTTACACATTTCAAATGGACTACTACATACGGATGTATGTAGACATATTTTGCTTCATATGTAGTCACTTGTTGCAATATCTAAAAAGACTTATATTTGGAAACAAAGGGAGTACAACGCATGCATGCCGTGACTTCCCTTTTGATACTTGCATGTGTTGATTTGATGCACCTTGCCAAATTTTGACTATAAATTTAACTAACCAAATTTTCATGCATGTCACAAAAAATTACGGGGCTGTTTGGATTGTGACTATGTTTGTCTTATGTTGCCACATTATTTTTCCCACACTTGCCACACTTGCCTAACTTGAGTTGCTCAAATTGTTAGACACACTTTGGCTTGCCTAAGGCAATCTTGCCACACTTTTTGTGTCTATGACATGTGGGGTTCACTGCTAATAAAATAATTCTTGTCTTAGGTGTGGCTAATAAAAAAGACTTATATTTAGGAATGGAGGGAGTAGAAAATATAAATAATAATGCATGTTGGGCAACCCACGTTTCCGATAATTTTAGCCGTGGGCTTGCTCACAATTTTTACGAGGGGTGGTTGTTCATTTAATGGAGGGACTTGTACCAGACTTGAACGATACAAAGTGCGACTTGGCACACCGTAACACCACTTGGAACAAGCGGGTAGATATCTCAAAAAGCAACCAACAACTAAAATAAACAGCGACCTGGCACATAGTACACAATTTTAAACAATTATTTTGATGGAGTGAAAAAGGAAAAGTACCCCACTACGTATATATAGGCCGAAGCCTCCGCGCTTGCTTGCTAGGGTTGCTCTATTCACACACTCTCATCCTCTCCAGATCTAAACAAGATAGGGGTGGTAACACTGTCTTTCTCCCTTCAAGAAACATTGTCTTTCTATCCTCACCGCTGGTTACAGATCCGGACGTATCCCCCTTCGCCGGTGAAGGGGAGGAGGGGCAACGTTTAGGCCATCGTCAACAGCGAGGGAGGAGACCCACTGCCGGCCGCACCGTTATCTCTGGCCGAGCGCCAGCGCGGGAGGTCCTCCGATCCCTTCATCGTTGCCCTAGTGTGGGCAGATCCGGCCTCCCGCTGCCCACCTATCCACATCCCGACGACCTTCAGGTATATCTTCCTTCGAAACTACCTTAGCTCTACTTCCCCAGCTCGCTACGTCGCTGCATGTGCATCATTTTCTACCTCTCAGCCCCTCTCGATCGGATGGTCCAACGTCACCTATTTTTTTATTCTATTGTTAGAGGTAAAGCTACTTCATGGAGTCGAATCTTGTACTTGGTTCAAACAAGAAGGGGCTGTTTGGTTTGTGACTAACTTTGCCAAAGGTTGCCACACCTAAGGTTAGGCAAGTTTGACTAACTTAGGTGAGCGTTTGGTTCAAGCCACACCTTAGGCAAGCAACAATTGAGCCCCACATGGCATACACACAAAAAGTGTGGCAAGATTCCCTTAGGCTTGCCAACTTGTGGCTTTCATTTTGATGAACTAAACTTAGGCAAGGTTGGCAAAAATGTGTGGCAAAATATGGCAATACTAACCTAGAACCAAACATCCCCTAAACTTAGGCAAGGTTGGCAAAAATGTGTGGCAAAATATGGAAATACTAGGCCTAGAACCAAACAGCCCCTAAACTTAGGCAAGGTTGGCAAAAATGTGTGGCAAAATATGGCAATACTAGACCTAAAACCAAACATAGTACATCGGACTTGGTACAAACAAGAAGGAAAGGGGGTGAAAGTAGTACAGACTGGTCATCCAACCGGTCTCTTAGTCAAAAAGGGAAATATAGGGGTAACACTGAACACAGTGGTATGAGCAGGACTAGATTTGCTATCCATAGATAGGAGTAGGTGGCTAGAGTGAAAAAAATGGGACCAACCCAGATATGTTTCTTGGATGTTTGTTTCTCGGGGCAACAAACTATGAATCACCACTTTATGCCCATGTTTAGGTACATGGTGTTGGACTGCTGGTGCACCCACTGTCCCATGCCCTTATACCAAATATTTAGTTGTTCTTAATCTAATGCCCCTGGTAAAAATGAAGCCATGCCACTGTTATAAGCCATGACAAGTTTAGCCAAATGTTTTTGCCTGTAATTGTTTGAGACTCTGACTGTTTCCTCTGTAGCTTTTTGTGTAAACAGGGATATCCATTTCACCTGGTTGCTGTTGTGACCTTTTGGTGCACTGCACAAAACACTTCTTAAAAGGTCCTCTTAAAAGTAGTGACTTTTGTGCTGTTTAACTAGAATGTCAGAATGGAACAGTTGGTTCATTTTGGTGGAACTGCACAAAGGGAGATCTGTGTTCCAATCCTCATCATCCATATTGGCACCATAACCTTCCTTTAGGTAAGAATGATATTTAATGCGTGTGTTCATCTCTATTTTGCGACTGCCATGAGAAAATAATGCTATTTTTACTAGTACAGTTGTACTCCCTCACTGACAAAACCAATTCTGAAATAGAAGGCCAATCATGTACTTGGTTTCACCAACTGGTGACGAGAATGAGAAACAGAGCATGAAGAGGAGGAAGAAGAAGAATAAACAGTGCCAAGGTGATCTTGCTGAAGCCAGAGGCCTCAGTCGAGGCCATTCAAGGGCTCCGACAGCGACTACCTTACATGTGAGACGATCCTCCAGGGAGCCCTTCCACTTCTGTTGTCTCACTTAATTAATTAGGAGTACTTAAGTACCACTAATTTATTGCTGCCTAATTTTCCTGTCGGAGTTAAACAAATCTTTAGTAGGACCCTATGCTGAATCATGTATGTGTGTATGTTTGTCTATGGAGGTGAATCATGTGGTGGAGCAGGGAGGGAATATTATTAGTGTCATGACATAATAGTGCTATTGTTTTGCATGTCAATTTATTTCCATTGGTTCAATGAGGCAATGTTTTGCGTATTGTCCATCATGAAATTTGATGCTACTATTAGAGTAATATGCTAATGTCTTTCTATCCTTTCTCACTAAGCTAATGAAGGTTTCACCTTGTTCCTACTTGTGCAAATAGGGATCATGTTGTGCCAATCATACATTTTAGTGGAACTACACAAGACAATACAATGAACTATATCCCAGTCTGTCCTTTAATTCTGCTGGAAGTTCTTGATAATCTTTCGATATAATCTCAGCACTGGTAAACAAGAGTGATTTCAACCATACATTTGAAGTGCACAAAAATATATACTATTGAGTGATTCCAGTGAGTGCTTTATCGTCTCTTATGGGACTACATGAATAAGCTTTTTTCCTCAGGTTGGTACAGGCCTAAGGCCTTCGTCCATATTAGTTTGTTGTCATCTCTATTTGTATCATGCTACTGTCATGAGAAACTCCTTTATCTTTGCATGTTAAAGTTTTGCAACCTATGATACATGGCAATGCTTTGAGTGTTGAGCTAATTGGCATTAATTAAATAAACTAATACCTCTCTTAAAGCAAGACTGCTATGTTGCTAACTTTACCAATTAAGATGATGAGGGTGCTTCTATTTGTTAGTGTATGTTTCATCAACTAGTCCCACTATTACAGTAATCTCACTCTCTCAATATATGTGCCAATAGGGATGCTCGATTTTGGTGGAACTGCACAAAAACTTTGGGTGCTTCATTGCCTTGACAGCTTCCGTCCTTTCCTATTAGTCGCTAATCTGGGCCTGCTATCTTCCTTTGTTGTCAGTCGATTCGCTTATCTCAGCTTCCAGTCAAAGGAAAAAATAATTGATATGCTACCTCACACAGGTTGGTACTGGTCTTTATCCTGATTATTGTGCTTGTCATGTATTGGTAATTTGGTATTGTGCTACTGTTTGCCGATTTTATAAAGGAGTAACTTGGAGCCTGAACTCGCAGGCTAATCATTGCGTTGGGTGACCTCAGTAGAACTGCACAAAAAGATCAGATGGACAGATACTTATGTTGCTGCCATGTACTCCAAAGTTCACTCAAACAAGCATCGATGTTGACAAGAAGTGCCTATATTCATTCGAGTATCAACCGGTGTCAACCAGTTGTCAAACTCCAAGTATTAGGAGAGTGAACGCTAAAAATATTGCTTGGCGCATAGCCCAGAAAAGCACAGTCCAGTCTTTATCCCAACTTGTGCCTTTTGGTTATCACATATATGGTAGCGAACTGTATGGCATGGAGTCTAAAGATTCTAGACAAGTTGGTTGACGTGTATATTCATCTGGCACTTAATCAGTCTGCATGCTAGAGATGCTCCATTTCAGTTGAATTGCACAAAACATTTGGGTGGTTCATTTTCTCAACCGCCTCCTTTCTCGTCTGCAATGTAGAATTTTGGCGAGCTACAGGACAAAGATGAGCCAGTAAACTAGTTGGATTAAAGTAGTAGCCAAGTTGCTCAAACCTCCCTCGGCACGAGGCCACTATTTGAGGATAAACCTACAAGCAAAGTTCAGATTGTCTGTGCTGCCTCTTATGTACTCGAAAGTATACTCGTGCAAGCAATAATTTTAGCAATAAGTACCTCAGATTGAACACCATTTACCAGTCTGCAATGTAGAATTTTGGCGAGCTACAGGACCAAGATGAGCTACTAAACTAGTTGGATGAAACTAGTGGCCAAGTTTCTCAACCTCCCTCGCACAAGGCCACTATTTAAGGATAAACCTACAAGAAAAGTCCAGATTGTCTGTGCTGCATCTTATGTACTCGAAAGTTTACTCGTACAAGCATTAATTTTAGCAAGAAGTCTGTACCCTAGGTAATTAAAGTTCGTCCATGGATCATATTGGTTGTGATCTCAATCATTTGGATGCATAAACATACTGAACATGTGTATATCTGAATCTTTTTGTGAATAATCTATGAATATTGTTGTGTGATCTATCAATCAGTTGGATCCATAGACATGATGAACTTGTGTATATATGAATCTTTTGAGTTGTTGATAGTGAATGTTGGCTATGAATATGAACGTGTCCTGTGAACCTGAGTTTGATATGAATGTTTACCTTTTCTGTTGTGCTTGGGTGTGAACTTGTTAGTATGCCTACTATGGGGTATGTGCGTGTGGGTGTCAATGCCACACCTTCTTCCCGAGAAGAATTGCACCTGCTTTGTTAGGGTAGCAACGGCGCATCAACTCTTTTTAATCTTTTTGCTCTGTCTTGCCCCCTCCCCCGCTCAACCCCTGCCGTAATGTTCTCGGCCTCAAAACAAACATAGTACTATGTTGTTTTGGGGGCTTGATGAAAAATCGAGTGCTGGTTTCTGTAGGTTGGCCCACCCAGCAAATGGGCTGCTGGTCCACCACGGACTGGGAGGCTAAAAATACAAGTTGTATGGTGCAGGGGAAAGTAAAAAACGCCATCAAGAGCCATCCACTAAAGATGAAAAAATCGCTCCTGATGTGCTTCTTCAGTCGTGCCACCGGCCCCCTCTATAATCCAGTTCACTCGGGGATCTGGTATCATTTTTTCCAGAGGACGAACAATTATCAGCTAGGCCTAGGTTTTGTATTTTAACATGCATAGCCCATGACATACGGTGACAGTGGTTTCAACTTATTTTTTGAGGTCCATACCGGCCTATGGGCTTTTTCTTAAATATCGGCAGCCCAATGTATTTTTTAACCACATTATACATATTTATATTATTACTATTATCGTATATTTTATAGAGACTTATATATACATTATAAAAACATCCCACGTGTTATTAACTTATAAAAGTAAATGTTTAGCAGAAGTTGGCAAGGAAAATCCTGGTTGTTTTGACTCGCAGGCAAGGAAAATCCTGGTGAGGGAGTCCTGGATTAGGGGGTGTCCGGATGGCCGGACTATACATTTGGCCGGACTCCTGGACTATGAAGATACAAGATTGAAGACTCCATCCCGTGTCCGGAAGGGACTTTCCTTGGCGTGGAAGGCAAGCTTGGCATACGGATATGCAGATCTCCTACCATTGTAACCGACTTTGTGTAACCCTAACCCTCTCTGTGTCTATATAAACCGGAGGGTTTTAGTCCGTAGGACAACATACACAACAACAATCATACCATAGGCTAGCTTCTAGGGTTTAGCCTCTCCGATCTCGTGGTAGATCTACTCTTGTACTACCCATATCATCAATATTAATCAAGCAGGACGTAGGGTTTTACCTCCATCGAGAGGGCTCGAACCTGGGTAAAACTTTGTGTCCCTTGCCTCCTGTTACCATCTGTCCTAGACGCACAGTTCGGGACCCCCTACCCGAGATCCGCCGGTTTTGACACCGACATTGGTGCTTTCGTTGAGAGTTCCTCTGTGTCGTCGCCATCAGGAAGGATGCCTCGCCCCATCTTTAAAGACGGCACCGTTGCTAAGGGAGCTTTGGCTGTCGGCCAAACCCTCCGGCTAGGTGGTTTTCTTATGACCGCTTGTTCAGCTTCTGCGCCGACGATGACCTCTCGAGCCATCAAAAACAATCTTCATGTCAGCTCGGAATTCGCCGAGCAGTTAGATCCAATGGAGCTCTCCTCCATAAACGAGCTCTTGGATCGCTTCGCCGCCCTGGGAGTCGCTACGGATTACGACTAGATTGGGCCTAAACCCGATCTGAGAGAGATTAACTCTCCCCAAGTCATCCATCACGTTGCCGTGGTAGAAGGATAGTGCGGCGACCCTTCATCTATCTTAAGGACTCGCTACGTCCGGATTCCCGATCCCTCCAAGCCGGATACCCGGGAAGGGAAGGATATCACTCAAGACCTGAACTTAGAGTCAGGCGACAGGCTGGATTCATTGGACAATATCCAGGAATCCAAATTTTCGAGTTCGGAAATTCCTCGGCCTCTGAGCCTTAGATGGGGTGAGGCTTTAGATTTAATTCCACCCACCCACCCCAACATAAGCGATCTATCCAAAATCAGGCAAGAAGCCAATGAAACAGTACATCATTACTGGTCCAGATTCCTCCTGGTTAAGAACAAGCTAAGGGACTGCCGCGAGGAAGACGCAATCTCAATCTTCTGCAATAATTGCACGGATAAGGGAATACTCAACGCCATAAGTCGCCGTGATATTACACGCTTCGCTGACTTGGCGTCCATTGTATGAAAGTACTGTGCGATGGAAAGCGCCTGGAAAACTGAAATAAAATTTTGGGACAATCCAGCCCTGAATACAAACCCAGTCCGAAATAAAAGGGTGCATCATCACCAGACACCCGGGTCAAGCACTAAAAAGCAAAAAACCCTCTACAGGGCATGGAACCATATTGGAAGGATGGCTTAATGGACCCTGTAAAATTCACAGTACAGAGGACGCCACACCAACTCACAGCCTTAGAGCATGCTGGATACTCCGGTAGGTGGCCAAAATTGGCGAAAATCTCCTAATTCTGGAGGCCACAGAAAGCCACCCCAGAGATACCAATACGGTATTAACAGTCTTCGAGACTTTCGCATCAAATAATATGCGAAAAAGGACACTCCGCAGCCTTGCCAAAGTCTACCAAGTAGCAACAATAAACCCATGTAGTGACACGGCTATTACCTTTAACGCCAGTTATGAACCTAAATTCCGAACAGCCCGAGCACCAGCCGCATTGGTCCTTAGTCCAATAGTGGACGAATTTCGTCTTACCAAGGTACTCATGGACGGCGGCAGCGAATTGAACCTCATTTATGAGGAAACCCTTCAAAAAATGGAAATAGACTGGAACCACATTGAGCGAAGCAGCACAACCTTTAGAGGAATAATCCCCAGTCGAGAAGCGCGCTGTACAGGAAAAATCACACTAGATGTGGTGTTCGGCACGCTGGATAATTACAGGTCTGAAGAGGTCATGTTCCATGTGGCTCCGTTCAGCAGCGGTTATCATGCTCTGCTAGGGCGGGAAGCGTTTAACATCTTCCAAGCAATACCCCATCACGGGTACATGAAGCTCAAGATGCCCGGGCCCAACAGGATCATCACTCTTGCTAGTGATCCGGACATAGCACTCCGCGCTGAAAACAAGACAGCCGCATTGGCCCTTGAGGCACTGTCCGAAGCCCTAGCGGTTGAGGAACTGACTGCGCTGCGCTCCATGGTGAATAGAGACGACGTGGTACTCGACAAAAGATCCAAGTCCACCTCCTTTAAACCGGCAGACGAAATAGTCAAATTCCAGGTCCATCCAACGGACCCCAATAAAACATCTTCCATCGGGGCACATTTAAACCCTGATGTAGATGCCACACTACGAGAGTTCCTACGAGAGAACTAGGACATTTTCGCCTGGCACCCTTCAGACATGCCAGGAATCCCACGCAGGCTGGCCGAGCACAGCTTAAATATCCTAAAAGAATTCAAACCTGTCAAGCAAGCTCTTCGGCATTTTTCCGAACCTAAGAGACATGCCATGGGAGAAGAGCTAGCAAAGCTATTGGAGGCCGGATTCATCAGAGATATAAAACATCTGGACTGGCTAGCAAACCTGGTGATGGTACCAAAGAAGGACAAATCCTGGCGCTTGTGTGTTGATTTTAAGGACCTTAACAAGGCTTGCCCAAAGGATCCCTTCCCACTCCCCCGCATTGATCAAATTATCGACGCTACCGCAGGACACAATTCGTTGTGTTTCCTCGATGCATATTCGGTCTACCATCAAATCAAGATGGCAGAACCAGACCAAGCCGCAACGGCATTCATCACACCATACTGCCCATTCTGCTTCACCACAATGCCCTTCGGGCTCAAAAACGCTGGCGCAACATATCAGCGCATGATTCAAACATGTCTGGCAAACCAAATCGGCAAAATAGTGGAGGCATATGTAGATGATGTGGTCATCAAAACAAGACATGTCGAATCTCTAGTAGACGACTTGAGGCTCACATTCGATAACCTCCGAGCATACGACATCAAGCTCAACCCGGAAAATTGCGTTTTCAGCGTTCCAGCCAGAAAGCTCTCGGGCTTCATTGTATCTGGTAGAAGAATTGAAGCAAATCCAGCCAAGATCCGAGCTCTATCGCAACTGGATATCCCAAAGGACCTCAAACAAATATAAAAGTTAACCGGATGCGTGGCGGCTCTAAGCCGCTTTATCTCCCGCTTGGGAGAAAAGGCCCTACCCCTTTACCGCCTCCTTCGGCGCACCGAACACTTTGAATGGACGGATGCAGCCATGGCCGGACTCGACGAAATAAAAGCCATATTGGCAACAAACCCAGTCCTGGTCGTGCCAAACACTGGCGAACCAATGCTATTGTACATTGCAGCAACACATCAGGTTGTAAGCGCAGTACTCGTCGTCGAACAAGAAACGGACGGACACACATTCCCCCTTCAAAAGCCGGTCTATTATGTGTCCACTGTCCTCACTCCTTGCAAATCACGGTACCCGCATTATCAAAAGATTGCGTACGCGGTATTCATGGCATCCCGGAAGCTACGACACTACTTTCAAGAGTGTTCAATAACAGTAGCCTCGGAAGTACCACTTAACGACATTATAAACAACCGTGACGCAACAGGCCGGATTGCAAAATGGGCCATTGAGCTCCTCTCGTTCAACATAACTTATAAGCCACGGCAAGCCATCAAGTCGCAAGTCTTGGCCGACTTTGTCGCAGAATGGATGGAGGCCGAACTCCCTAAAGAGTACGTCACATATTCAAATTGGATCATGCATTTCGACGGATCCAAGATGTTGGCCGGACTAGGGGCTGGCGTCATTTTGACGTCCCCCACAGGACACACAGTTCAATACGTACTCCAGATTATGTACACGGACTCCAACAATGCAGCCGAATATGAGGCCCTTTTACATGGTCTCCGGATGGCAGTATGCATGGGCATTCAACGCCTAGAGGTGCGCGGGGACTCGAACCTCGCAATATCCCAAATAAATGGAGACTTCGATGCCAAGGATCCAAAAATGGCAGCTTACCGTAACGCCGTCCTAAAAATGTCAGCTCAGTTCGAAGGGCTTGAATTCCACCATGTAGCCTGGGAAAATAATCAAGCGGCAGATGTCCTGGCACGCATCGGCGCAAA
>NC_041380.1:401759596-401802152 GCF_002162155.2 Triticum dicoccoides
GGAAAGGTTGTTCAAGCCATCCGTAGTATGGGAAGGGGAGCCAAACAATAACAGCCCAGACCCAACCGCACTGCCCGACACCGAACATTCCGACACAATCAGAGGCTCTGCCAATGAAATAACACCTTCAGCCCATGTAATAATGGTCGTTATTGCCCCGTGGACAGAACCATTCCTCGCCTACCTTATTAGGCAGGAACTCCCCGAGGACCAAAATGAGGCACGCTGCATAGTGCGGCGATCCAAAGCCTACAAAGTCCACGAGGGAGAGCTTTATAAGAAAAGCACTACCGGAGTCCTTCAAAGGTGCATCTCCGAAGAGGAAGGGCGGAACCTCCTGGCTGAAATTCATACCGGATTCAGCGGTCATCATGCTGCAGCTCGATCCCTTGTGAGCAAGGCCTTCCGCACAGGCTTTTACTGGCCGACGGCCCAGGCAGACGCCCAGGACTTAGTCCAACGATGCACTGGTTGCCAGCTCTTTGCAAACCAAAGCCATATGCCACCCACCACCCTCCAAACTATCCCCATCACTTGGCCCTTCGCGGTCTGGGGGCTTGACATGGTTGGACCCCTTAAAGGTGGAACCCACAAGCAAAAATACTTACTGGTCATGGTGGATAAGTTCACCAAATGGATAGAAGCCAAGCCTGTTAAGACGGCCGAATCCAGACCTGTGATAGACTTTATATCCGGGGTTGTACACCGTTACGGCGTCCGCCACAGCATCATCACTGATAACGGCACGAACTTTACGGCTGACGAGGTAAAACTCTAGTGCAAAAACATGGGCATCAAGCTTGATTATGCTTTCGTCTATCACCCACAAACTAACGGCCAGGTCGAACGTGCAAATGGTCTTATCATGAGCGGCATCAAACCCAGATTATTGCGGTCCCTCAAGGAATCTAACACGCACTGGGTAGAGGAGCTCGACTCCGTACTCTGGGGGCTGCAGACCATGCCGAATCGCACCACTAGATACACACCATTCTTTATGGTGTACGGCGCAGTGGCAGTTTTGCCTTGCGACATAATTCATGACTCACCTCGAGTGCGCATGTACAAAGAAAGAGAAGCCGAGCTCGATCGGCAGGACAGTTTGGACGCATTGGTGGAGGAGCGTGACGTGGCAAAAGCCCGTTCCGCATTCTATCAGCAGCAGGCTCGAAGATACCAAAGCAGAGAAGTACGGGCCAAAAATTACAATGTTGGCGAATTAGTTGTACGACTACCGGACAAGAAAAAGGACAAACTCAAGCCCAAGTGGGAAGGTCCCTTCATAATTGACCAAGTCCTGACTGGTGGAGCGTACCGCCTGCGGGATGCATCGGATAACCGATGCGAGCCGAACCCATGGAACGCAGCCCGTCTCTGAAGATTCTATGCCTAGCGCCGGACTCTGTGTTCGTCTCCTTCCTCTGTCCATTTTTTATATATTTTCTGTCTTACATTCCTCTTCTTCTCTCTCTCTCTCTTATAGCCCTTAAAGGCTCATAAAGTGACGCGCTATCCGCGCTCATTAAACCTGGGGGCTTCTTTAAACAGAAGCTTATTTATACGGGCTTCATGCCCAACACATGTGTCACACTTCCACATGTAACTTTTATTCACCATTATATGCATCGATATGACTTAAGTTTTGGCCAAGCTGGGTTGCCTGGCTCCTGTGCTTACCCCTACGTTCCCAATTGTTCGGCTAGGTGGTAAAGGGAGCACCTCTGCGATTGTTACTGCCGAGTCAGCCGGACGTTTACCTCAGACTGGGTGAAGCCGAAAGCTAGCGTTCTTAAGGGAATATTCGGTCGGTGAACTAAAGATGATCTTTTTTTATTTTTATCTATACGCCCCCAGGTGTTTCTCCTGCGTTTCTTTTCGCAGCATGGACATGCACCTTAGGGCATGCCTCCCAGGGAAAGGAACCCCTAACGGAACTATTCTCCCTGGAAGATGTTTCTTACTAACCATGTAATATAACATAACTAGTCGGGCACTTGTCTGTTCACGCACTAATGACCCCTACGCCTGGTCCCCATGCATTCCCCGGTTCCTATATAACCGCATGGGAATTCGGACACACTCCGGACCGTCAGGTCCCGAGGCTGAAGCGAAAAGGTCGGCCATGACAAATGATCTACAATCCGGCTAGAAGGCATTATAAATGTCAATTAAATTACATAGTCATTTTGACTGATTGTATTCCTCTTCAATACCATCTAACAGGTTGTCTAATTTACAGTCCTGCTGGGAATACTTTGCGGCCAACTCTACTTGGCCGTATACTAAGCTTACATGGATCTCCTTCCCATCGGGCCCTACAGGACCGACCTCGGCCATGTGGTTGGGGTCAGCCTTTGCGTACCGCGTCTTCACCATGGCCCAGGCCTCCCTAGCGCCTTGACGGTAGGCCGATATCTTCCATAATTGGAAGCGCCGTCGTGCTCCCTTTAGCTTCTCCGCAAGCTCTCCAAGACCTTCGGGCATGGAGACGGATGGCCGCAGGGCCTGGGCGACGCCTTGCATCGCCTGCCGAACTCGATCGAGCAGTTGCGAGAGCTCAGGAAGAAGGTCACCCGTAGAACCGGGCATCTCCTCTGTAGGACGACCTGTTAGCACACCTACAGACATTGCTCTGTTAGTCGACTTC
The DNA here is from genome assembly GCF_002162155.2 of Triticum dicoccoides. NCBI lineage: Eukaryota > Viridiplantae > Streptophyta > Magnoliopsida > Poales > Poaceae > Triticum > Triticum dicoccoides. Next base: position 401,762,244 of record NC_041380.1, read on the forward strand.
CCCGCCGAACTTTCTTTCAAAGGTTTGTTCAAGCACTTACTAAATATGCCGCGCCGAAGCCACTGATTCTCCTTCACGGAGTCTAACAGCTGGGCACGAACATCTTTCAGCTCGACGCCCAGCTTGGTGTTGGCATCTTGGAGATCGTTCTTCTCCTGCCTCACCTTTGTCAGCACCTTCTCACCAGCCTTTAGCTGGCGTAGGAGGTGTTGCCTTTCCGAATTCAATCTGGCGCCATCTGCAATTTCATTTGTCAGATTCGCACCCATGCCATGCTTCGCAAAATACTTATCTTTCGAAGTGTATATTACCAGAGGGGGTCTCCTTGGGCTCCCCTGCCGCGGCTAGTGCGGCCTCAAGTTGGGCTTTGCACTCTTCCAACTCCTTAGACAGTAGGGAATTCTTTTCTGTAAGAACATGCATAACAAATGATCCTTAAATCAGTTATTCTAACTGTTTCAAGTCTCGGGGGCTACTGTTATATATATATAATTACCAAAAATTTCTTACCCGTATGTCTTTTACATATTGCTCCGTGGCTCTGGCTAGACCATTTTGAGCGGCACGGAGGTACACATCTCCCGAGTTGAAGGCATCTAACGCCCCTTGGGAGAAACAAGCGTCGCGAAGAATTGTCCGGCAACGCCTGTGGTTCATGGCACTCTCCACCTCAGAGTTGGTGGCAGACAATCCGTCCACATCCTCCATCGGAGGAGCGGCTGGCGCGTGCCTTGCGTTCGCCTCCGCCTCCGGACCAGGCTTTGGAGCCTGGCTGGTGGAGGCGCGATTGGCAGCCTCTCCGGATATAGTCCGGCGAGGTCTCTTTGTCCTGAAGAGAGCACGAGTGTCAATGTGCCTCGAAGGTATAACACCTGGGATACGGGGGCGCGCCATACCTTTGCGCTGATGCCTTGGTCCGGACTGCACTTCTTTTCTGCCCACGGGGCCCTGCGGCCCCTCGTTGGCTTGTCGCCGCAGGTTCGGCCTTCCGCCTCAAAAACCTCCCCTGCAAAGCTCGGTTGTAATCAGGAAACTGAAAACACGAGAGGGCGGACACCTATTTGGGGTACTGGGACTTCGATCTCAGTTACCTGGGAGGCCGGGATTAGCCCCTGGTAATCGGCCGTAATGGCCACCAAGGCGTTGTCCTTGCTCAATTGATGGAACACTCCATCAATCAGCTCCACAGATATGTTCGGATCCTCTTGAGAGGCCGGGTCGAGGGACCGTCCTGGGTCCTCGGGTTGTGGAGGAGAGCTGCTTATTTCCTTAACAGCCCGGCGCAGTTCCTGTGTTGAAGTCGTCAGACTGAATATTTAACAATGGGAATACAAAACGGATGGGCAAGTAAATGCGACCGCTTACCCAGCTTGGGGGATTGTGCATAGAGAATCCACCCTGTGGGTTGACGCGGAGGAATTCCTCCTCATCTCCCTTATACAAAGTGGAGAAGATCTTTAGTAGAGCGGCAGCTGAATCCGGCCCCTTACGGCCATAGCGGGTGGCGTCCTCCTCCCCGTTGAAGTCCCACATGGGATGGCTTCTATACTGAAGCGGCTGCACCCCCTGCATGATGCATTCGGCCATAACCCCGATCATGGTTAGTCCGGAATGGGCTAACAATCTTATTCGGCCCATCAGGTAAATGATGTCCCTATCGCTTTCCCTCTGAGGGCTCCATGGACGCCAGCTTAGGTGCTTCTTTAAGGGAGCACTGTCAAATTCAGGGAGGCCGATCCGAACAGGATCCGGCAGCGGGACGTCTTCTATATAAAACCATTCCGAGGGCTAGTCTTCGGACGCCTTCTTTGGGCTTCCGGACAGATATCCGGTCCCGGCGATGCGCCACACTTCGGCTCCGCCCACTTGATACATTGACCCCTCCTTAGAGCGGGGCACAAGGCAGAATAACCTTTTCCATAGCCCGAAATGAGCCTCGATGCCCAAAAACAGCTCGCAGAGGGCTACGAAGCCCGCGATATGCAATACGGAGGCAGGCGTGAGATTGTGTAGCTGGAGGCCGTAGAACTCTAGCAGCCCCCGGAGAAATGGATGGATTGGAAACCCGAGCCCCCTTATTAAATAAGGGACCAGGCATACCCGCTCTCCTTTGGAGTGATTGGGGGCACTCTCCGCTTGCTTTCCGCCGTTGTAGACGGCAAGACCGGCTCGAACCGGGATCATGTAGGCCGGGGGAAGGAATCCCTTGGTCTAGAGCGTCACTAGCTTGCTATGCGGGATGGAGCATCTCTCCCAATATCCAGGCTGAGGGCTGGAAGGGCGAGAGGAGGAGTTGCGATGGCTGGCCATGGTGGAATGGACCTTTGTCGGATGCGCTCTGATGAACACTCGCGAAGGGGCGAAGATGTGGTTTGGATCTAAATCCTTGTCCCCTTAAATAGGGCAGCTCATTTACGCGGCTAGGTGTGTGAATGTAAAAAAACTCAGACTTTTCATATTCGTTTGACATGTGGGAAGCGGCCATTATTGGGCGTAGAAGCCAAGGAGTGCAACATCTACAAGAAACCGGACTTTATTCAACAGGTACACGGAATTTGGGGGAGAACCCGCCTTGCAATGCCGAAGACAATCTGCGCGCCGGACTCATCGTCATTGAAGCATGGTTCGGGAGCTACTGAGGGAGTCCTGGATTAGGGGGTGTCCGGATGGCCGGACTATACCTTTGGCCGGACTCCTGGACTATGAAGATACAAGATTGAAGACTCCGTCCCGTGTCCGGAAGGGACTTTCCTTGGCGTGGAAGGCAAGCTTGGCGATACGGATATGCAGATCTCCTACCATTGTAACCGACTTTCTGTAACCCTAACCCTCTCTGGTGTCTATATAAACCGGAGGGTTTTAGTCCGTAGGACAACATACACAACAACAATCATACCATAGGCTAGCTTCTAGGGTTTAGCCTCTCCGATCTCGTGGTAGATCTACTCTTGTACTACCCATATCATCAATATTAATCAAGCAGGATGTAGGGTTTTACCTCCATCGAGAGGGCCCGAACCTGGGTAAAACTTCGTGTCCCTTGCCTCCTGTTACCATCCGGCCTAGACGCACAGTTCGGGACCCCCTACCCGAGATCCGCCGGTTTTGACACTGACACCTGGTGATTGCATACAAAAGCTTGCGAAGATTTTAAGGACCAATGTCATAATAACGCGCTCATTTTTATTTTGAGCAATAACTCGCTAATTTGTTAATTATGTATATAAAAAATGTGCCTCTCCGGTTTATTTTTGATATTAATTGCTCCTTCTAACATAACATTATATATATAACGAGCCCAGCTAATTCGTGTATTTGAAGGAAGTGCAAATGGGATGGGATTTCTTAGATAATATAAATGGGCCACATTGACGCGAAATTATTTGTTCACCCAGCCCAGCAAATGGACTGTACATTCTAGAAAACATTGGTTAAATATATGCCACATTTTTGCAGGCTGACATGTGGGCCAATAGGTCGAAGCCTACGTAGGGCGTTGTCAAATTGGTCGGCATGCACCTTCAATCTCTCGTCTTCTTCCTCCAGCGTCGCCGGGACTGCTTGGTTCGCCCTCCGGCGGCTAGCGGCTTTGCTTAGCACGCATCGCTGCGAAGCGCTACCCCATCGCCGGCCAGGCTATCCCTCCACCCCTCCACACCTCCTGTTATTCTCCACCAATTGCAGCCCCACGCCGCACCACAACCAGTTATAACCCTTCTTCTCCACTTAATCTGTGACTCCACTGTCGTGTCTTCCCATCTCCGAGTCGTTCCCGTCCGGGGCCTTGCCGTCGTCCACCGCCTCGTTGTGCTCGGTGCTGCGTGGTCAACAAACGAGAGTCATCGAAAGAGGACTGTACGTGGAGATCCTGACAGCTGGGACCCACGAGGTCCATGGTCACACGCAAGGAAAGTTCCTCCTTATTAAGCTGAAAAAAATGTTTCCTCCACCTGACAGCTGGGACCCACCGGTTGTATCTTCGCACGGAAGGAAGTGCCTCCTTGTTATGCGAAAAAAATTATTCCTCCCGTTGACAGCTGGGACCCGTCGGATTTGGTGGCTGACTTGTGGGCCTACTAAGAGGACGTGTACGCAGGGCTTTGTCAACTTAATCAACAAATGATTCTAGCAGCTGGACCGTTTGGATGTTAATCCAATAGCCGTGATCCTTCTTCAACCTCTGTTCTTGCTCCTGTCTCCCGTGGGCGGCATCGCGGCTGTGCTGCCACGGACCCGAACCAGTCGAGTTTCCCACTCCTCTCCATCTGCGACTCCACTTCCCCGTCTTCCCCATCTCCGGGTCGTTCCAGTCTGGGGCCTCGCCGTCGTCCATCGGCCTTTGGTGTGCCCGGCATGGTGTGGTCAACGTGGTCAACAACCGAGAGTCATTGGAAGCTGACTGTACGTGAGAGGCTGACAGTGGGGACGCACCATGCCCATGGACGCATGCATGCAACGGAATGCGGCGTGGTCAACATGGTCAAGGAACGACTTCCATCGGAAGTGTACTATATGTGGAGAGCCTGACAGCTAGGTCCACAGCCGCAGCAAGGAAGTGCCTCCTTATTACGCGGAAAATAATGATCCCTCCACCTAACAGCAGGGACCCACTGGACGGGCCAGCGTATTTTGCGAAAAAAATGTTTCCCCTCTGACTGCTAGGACCCATCGGACGGGTCACCGTATTTCGTGAAAAAAACATTCCCCCCGCTATCAGCTCGGACCCACCGGAAGTGCCTCCTTATTACATAGAAAAAAATGAGTACTCCCCCTACTAGCTGGGACCCACCTTGGTGGGAGGCTGACTTGTGGGCCTACTAAGTTGACGGGGACGGAGGGCTTTGTCAACTTAGTCAATATGAATGATTCTAGCTCCAGTGACCATACGATGTCCATCCAACGGCCGTAGTGCTTCTTCAACCTCTGGTCTTCTTGCTCTAGCCGTCCAAACCATTGCCGGTCGTGCCGCGTGCTCCTACATCCTGTGGTCGGCTGTGATGCCGCGGAGGCCTCACCGCCCCCTACTACTCCCACCGCTGGCCAGGCCATCCCTCTACTCACCCACACCCCTGTTATTATGTGGCGACGGTAGCCTCACACCGCAGCCGAACCAGTGAACCCTCGTACTCCTCTCCGCGCGGGCTTACACTGCCGCGTCTTCCCCGGCTCCATGTTGTCCCCTTCCTAGGCCTCGTCGTCGTCCACCGCCCTGGTGCTCTCGGCGCGGCGTGGTCAACATGGTCAAGGAACGGCTTCCATCGGACGTGGACTGTACGTGGAGAGGCTGACAGCTAGATCCACAACCACAGCAAGGAAGTGCCTCCTTATTATGTGCAAAATAATTATTCCTCCACCCGACAGCGGGGACTCACCGGACGGGGCACCAAATTTCATGAAAAAAAAGTTCCCCCCTGACTGCTGGGACCCACCAGCTACATCTTCGCACGCAAGGAAGTGCGTCTGGGCAAAAAAAGATTTGTCCCCCTGACTGCTGGGACCCACCAGCTACATCTTCGCACGCAAGGAAGTGCCTGATGGTCGGCACCCACCTGGTCGAAGCGTACGTAGCGTTGTCATTCTGGTCGTGAACGTGTACATACATACTGGTCGAAGTAGAGGCGCGCACATGTCATAGTAGAGGCGCGCACGTAGCATGTACATGTACGTACAGCGGCCAGTGTGCAAGAAAGAAAATACGGCCACGTACGTACATACGGGCAGGGTCTCGAACGCCTACTCGCGCATACGTACGGCCAGGGCTCGTGTACATGGCTGGGTCGGAACGGAGAAACTGCGTCGTCGCCTTGTTCATGGGGAGCCAACCGGCTGGGTCAGAACGGAATGCGTCGTCGTGTTCATCGTAGGGCTTGGACGGAACAACCGATGGAAACGAGGCCTGGCGTACCGCAGAACGGAGGAAATGGCCTTGTGTTCAACCGGACACGTTCGAAACAAGATCCTGTTCATCGGGAGGGGTCTGGCGTACTGCAAAACGGAGGAAACGAACCTCCTACGGTCGAAACAGGGGTCCTGTTGATCGGGAGGGGTGTGGCGTACCGCAAAACGGAGGAAACGGACTTGTGTTGGAGCGCTAGGTCGAAACGGGGGTCCTGTTCATAGGGAGGGGTGTGGCGTACCGCAAAACGGGACTCCACGCGATATTATTCATCTCCACCGTCGACCCCCTCCAGCCTCCACGGGCTACTGTTCATCCACCATCGACCCCCTCCAGCCTCCACCTGCGACTGTTCATCCAGCCTCCACCGCACGCTACTCCACCAACTACTGTTCAACCAGCCCTCTCCATGGGCTCCTGTTCAACCACCCCTCCATGGGCTACTGTTCATCCAGCCGTCCACCATCTACTGTTCATCCTGCCCTCCACAGGGTGGTCCTGTTCATCCAGCCCTCCATGGGGTCCTGTTCATCCAGCCCCAACCGGCTCGATCGATCGGGGTCCTGTTCATCCAGCCCTCCATGGGGTCCTGTTTATCCAGCCCCAACCGGCTCGATCGATCGGGGTCCTGTTCATCCATAGGCAATAGCACGGGGTCCTGTTCATCCACCCCCACCAGGAACTGTTCATCCAAACCCCCCCAGCAACGCTCACTATTCATCCAGAGGCAGCATCAATCGGCTTCAGTTAGCAGCAGTAGCGAAGGAATCGCTCGATCGGGTTTAGTTAACAGCCATCGATCGATCGCTCGGGTTCAGTAACGCGTAGCCTGCAGTGCAATCGCTCGGGTTCAGTTAGAGCCCAACGCCTTGCTCGAATTCAGTTAGAGCCCAATGCCTCGCACCCACGCGCGTGCGTGTACGAGAGAAACACGCATCGCTCGGCCCCGACCACCCACCGTAACCGGGAACACCCCGATATTTTCCTCGCCCTCGCTTCTACCACGGTTTTTTCCATCATGGATGGCCCAAAGAATTTCATGCAGCCGCGTCTCCGGCCTGCCCAGGATGAAAAGCCCATTTTCTGTCATGATTTTTTGTCATAGAAGTAGGACCCCGTCACATCTATGATGATACCGTGTTTTTTCACAATTATTGTCATAGAAGTGTCATAAGTATGACAAAAAAAATTCGTTCGGCCCAATATGTCATGGATGTGCCTTTTTTTGTAGTGAGTACAATCTTTGTCTATGGAAATCGCTGTTGCCGGCTGAGAAAGCCAGGCAAGTGGCGTTCAAGAAGGAGATGGCGGAGGAGGAAGCCAGGTACCAGGCGGCCTGTGAAGCCCGTGATGCCGCCTGGAAAAAGGAGGCGGCGGAGCTTTGGGGGCGGACGCGTCATCGTGACAAGGAGGAATACGAAGACGGGTACTTCACGAGGAAGGTCATAGGCGCTGGGCGCCTCGTCGCTGCATGGAGGTGGGCCGATAAGCTCCAGTGTGCCACCGACGAGGAGCTCCAGTGGGCGTCCAACGAAATGGCAAGATCGGCCACACGCATCCTCCAGCAAGAGGCAGATCGGTACGTCAAGTGCTGCGAGGCAGAGGAGTCGGAGTACTGCCTCCGCACTGGGAAGACACCGCGCACCAAGGAGCTGCTGGCGAGGGGCTGCCCGGAATACTAGACCCTGGAGGGATTATTAGTTTTAGTACTGGTCGTTTTCAATTTTATGCATTGTACCTAGTAGTTAAGTATCATCATGTATATGTGATGATATAATGAACAATTAATATATATATATATATATATGTATGTATACACATACACACTAGCAAAAGGGCCTCTGTGTTGTAACAGGAGGAAAGAAAAATTATAATCTCCAATGTCTATGACCACATTTTGTTCACATCTCATTGCATGATTTTGAAAAATTATGCACAAATGCAAGAAAATGTTCCCTTTTTAATATTTATTCACAAATTGAAGCAAAGTTCGCATTTTCAAAAAAAATATAATGGTGGTCAAAAAATTGGTAATTCAAAGAATTTTTCTGAATTTCAAGAAATGTTTTTTAGAAAACATACTATAATATTCCGATCTACTCCCCGGTAAATTCTTCAAAAAACACGTGGGTATATAGTCACAAAGAATCAAAAGCATTACTTATTAACTACATACCTTCGATCATTCATAAACATTTTTACAAATTTGGGAACATTAGTAAAAATTGAAAAAAATCATGAACATTTTTTACTATTTGCAAACATTTATTTAAAATTATGAACATTTTTTAAGCATTTTATTTTCAGTTGGCGAACAATTCTAGAATAGACAAACATTTTTTTCGAAATTGGTGGATTTTTTTGAAATTCATGAACAGTTTTTGAAATGCATGAACATTTTTTGAATCAGCAAACACTTTATGAATCAATAAACTCTTTTGTAATTCATGAACTGTTTTTAAATTTTTAGGAGATTCTTAAATTCATGAATATTTTTTGAATTAGCAAACTATTGTTCAATTTCATTAATAATTTTTAATACACAGACTTATTTTGATTTTACGAACATTGTTTTCAAAATTGTGATTTTTTTAAATGCACTGTATTACTGCCCAACATATGTCACATGCAGTGCATCAATGGTCGTCATATTTTTTTCACCAACATGCATGATTAGGATGCAGCAATTAGTACCTAGTTATAGCACATATGGCTTGTATGCATAATATGTCAATTGTGTAGGAAACTCACAGTACTCTACTGTTTCGCCTGATTTCTTCTTGCAATGATCCTTGCACTAAGATAGGCATGATCAGTTGTCCACTCAAAAGCAGGATCATGTACTATGCTGCAGGGCATACTATTATTAGTCAGCAATATGCATGTGTTATTATTTTTTGAACATAATATTCTACAGATTTAGCCCCAAACACACAGTAAGATTACAATGTTAAAATCATGAAATAGGTCTATGTGTCATAAAATCACATAGATCCAAGTTGGTATGAAGAGAGAACTAGGCTGTAGCCTAGTGGCAAGGGAGCGCAGTGGCGTCTCCAGCAACCAGGGTTCGAGCCACGTCGGGGACGAATTTCTGGTTTCTCACAAGGGATGCTTTCTCCTATATCAATAAACCATGGGTGCTAGTGCCCATGAGTTTCATCAAGTTGGTATGAAGAACCTCCGCTCGACTGGTCCTACAAGGACGCCCAACCTGCTGCACCTATGATTCTAAACACATGGACTGGTCTACATGTGTGCATTTAGTAAAAACATACATGTGAAACAGATCAAATGCAGATCTACATCTCAATAACATAAACCTAAAAATAAGAGTAGAATCATATATGCATAATTGCAACCTATATTACTTCACAAACAAAAAATTCCTAAGGAAACTTAGCTAGAAAGCGAAACAAAAATGTGTATTTGGAATAAATTTCCTGATAACTGGACCATGCGAGACAAGATTTGGAATATGCCTAGCTTTAACTGCAGTTTTTATCTCGCCTGCATGGGTATCTAGGAACACCCAAAATCGTATTCCTTAGAATTTATTGAGATGGATCCTTCAATAAAGGATCGCTGATCTGTAATGGATAAGAGCCATTAACTGATGGAAGTTTACTTGCTTTTCCTTTTTTGTGGAATAGTTGTTGGCCTAACAAAATAGCCAACAAAGTGAGGAAATTGAAATTGAAAAGGGGAGTCGTTGCTTATCTGAAAAGAAACAAAATAATTTGAGAAAACTTACAAAGTTCAATTTCGGATTCAGATGGAATTGTTCTTGCCCGGAATGAAAAACAAATTAATCTATGGAAAAACAAAATTAAAGGGGTGATGCAAGGGAACGTTCTTGTTCTGTACAGGAAGCTGGGGTGTAGTCATGTAGAATAGGTCACTTGCTATTAGAGATGAGGCAGTACATGCACGCCAAGAGCATGTACCAATGATGATCAATGGCTTGTAGGGTGTTGTTAAACACCAGCAGCAAGCGGGAGATCTGGTAGTAGCTAGTTTTCCCAAGAAAACATCAAACCCGCAATCGGCACTAATCATAGAGGGGGCTTCAACATCCTCAAGTAGCTGTCTCCGGTTCTCCAATTCAGTGGTAGATGAACCTCTGAGGAGACCTACCAGAACCTATAGCGGCGCTGGCTTGAGCCAGCGATCATGACCGGGACGCAACCACAAATAGTAACGGGGACGCGACCAGGCACCGATTCCCATTGTGCGTCGTCATCGAAGTCAGTGCCGAAGGTGAAGCGGGATGTGTCGGAAGCGTCCTAGGCGAGATTGCAACCTGCAATGCGAATGGCCTGAGCTTGCAGTTGAGGGGATCACAGCCTGTCCCGGAGCACCAATATCTCACCCTGCTCGTGGACGATGGTCGTCATGGCGACCGATGCTCCTTGCAAGGTTGCTATTCCCTAGTCGACTGGCAGCGGTCGTTTTCGAGGGATTTGAGAGGTTGCACTAATTTCCTTGGAATTGAGCAAGCAGGGCGGAGGAGGCCTATCGCTGGGTTGTGTAGGCGATGAACGGAGAAACCATTGCTTGGGTGTAGCGGTGTTCCGGTGAAGTCGGTAGAACGATGAGATTCATAGCTTCGGTGCGGCAATGTCGAGCACGAGTGGAACGACAAGATTGGATGCACAGAACTTGGGACTCCATGCCTTTTCATATGTGCCTTCGGTTTGCAGAACGGGCAAAGGAGTCCATGTCAGAAACTCCATGGGCGCGTGCTCGGGCAGAGTTACACGGTGGTACGGAGGAAGTAGAGGAGGCGTCCGAGGTAAGAGATCGGGTCGGCCGTGGCGCTGAGCGTTGTTTCTTTTCTTTATTTTTTACCAGGCCCAGCTTGACTTCGTTGGCCCATGTTAAACACTGCGTACTTGGGCGAACGTATGAATCGGACAGACGGATGACAGTTGAAACGGACGAAATTATGGTGGACGAAATTAAGGGTTATAGATTAGTACCACCTTGGATTTTGGAAAAAATATGGACGTTTTGAAAAAAAAATTAAAGCATAAATTCATGAAAAGAAGCGTATTGTGACGGTGAACCCGACAAAGTCAATCCGTGCTTTATTATTACTAGCAAAACATGCCCGTGCGTTGCAACGGGAAAAAATATCCATCCATCATGCTCACACTTTACAACATCGGCGAATCCTTTGAAATCTTTCACGATGCCACACAACAAACAACATGATAAGTGGTGTTTCGCAAAAAGCATAAGATTGGATGATTTTTGAATACTCAAGATGTTTCAAATTTATTTAACAACATAAATATCAATGGTAAACCGACATTTCCAAAATACCACATGTAAAGAAGATATTAATTAAGGTTGTATCGTAAACAAAATTTTAGAAATGATTAATATAATAGCATATTTAAAATCTGCATGATTTTTTGAGAGATTTCCATATATGACATGTTAGATTTTGGGTTTGAAAGTTATGAGTTAAAAAAATTGAATGTGCCCGAAAATAGAAAAAATAAAAATAAAGTGGCTGGGCCAAAACTGAAACATCATGTGGCCCATCTGCTAAATAGGAGAGAATGGAGAAGGAGAAGATTTCTCGAAAAAACAAAAAGGAGAAGGAGAAAGAAGTGAAAAGGAGAGAACCAGGAATCGAACCCGGGTCTCAGGTATGGAGACGTGAGGCTAATACCACCACGCCACTCTACCTCGCGTTATGAATGATATGGCTTACCTTAAATAAACATAAGCCATCCGCGATTTAAGTGAACCGTTTTTTCCCACTTACCGGTGGCATGGTGGGTAATTATTTACAACTCCAAGGGTAATTTTAGTGACGTACGACCAGAAGCACTATTTGCTTTATTAGTAGGGAAAGATAGGGAAAGATATATATTATGAATTCCATTTTCTATCTATTTTTGTATACTATTTTGAATCTAGCTGTTATCATCCACATATACAGAATGAAAAGCGTATATACACACATTGAAACAGAACATATAAGAATGGAAAACAGAGTACACACATTGAAACAGAGCAATAAATAGAGCAATACTATGATTGCTGTGAATACATAGCTATCCACGTCGAAACGACTTCTCAAAATAAAACGCGTCCATGAGACCATGTCCAGCAGCCCTTGCCTAGGGTAGCTCTTGGCTTTGCCTGAACTCGTGCAGGCATTCGTCCAAGCGATCGACACGCTCGTGGTACATCTGGAGCGCGATCTCGAGCTACAAGTTGGCTATTTCATCGGAGATCACCAGCTCAAGGATGTGACGACCATGTTCCTCTACTGCGCCCAGGTGGATACCTGTGCCAAGGAGGCGGTCGAGCCTATGAACCAGCGTGTTGTCATCCAGCGGGCCGCAGACAAGGCGAACGGCGGCACCCATGCGAACGGCATGCCGGGCGTCTGGTGCAAGTACGGCGCTGAGGGCCTCTGCCCACTCCTAGCGAGGAATGGGGGTACTGACGGGACGTGTACCCAGCTGCGACATTGTGTCCACAGCAGGCAAGCGCCACTTGATCCGCTATTGTTGTGCGGTGCGCCGCACCTCTCGCTCTACGGCACTCCAACGGTCTCGTCGTGCGGCGAGCCGCAGCCTATCGGCGCGAACGCGCCTAGCTTGCTCTGCGGCGCGCCATCGATCATGTTGTGCGGCGAGCTGTAGCCTATCAGTATTGACATGCATATCTTGATGCGCGGCGCTCAAGCACCATGCGCGCAAGATCTGCTCAACCCTGGCGATGACGCGCATCATGGCATCATCCATCGCATTGCCGGGGAGCGCCTCGGCCACGATGGGCCGTGGTGCCTGCTCGTTTTCCTCATCGACGAGGTTGATGGCAGAGGCGGCGCTTTGGTGGGTTGGCATGCTTGGAAAAGGTGGATGTGCTACAGGCTAAGGCTACGCTTGTCACCTCCGTGCGTCGCGCGCCCCCCTATGTGTTGGAAATATGCCCTATAGGCAATAATAAAATGGTTATTATTATATTTCTTTGTTCATGATAATTGTCTATTGTTCATGCTATAATTGTGTTATCCGGAAATCGTAATACATGTGCGAATACATAGACCACAACACGTCCCTAGTGAGCCTCTAGTTGACTAGCTCGTTGATCAAAAGATAGTCATGGTTTCCTGACTATGGACATTAGATGTCATTGATAACGGGATCACATCATTAGGAGAATGATGTGATGGACAAGACCCAATCCTAAGCTTAGCTCAAAGATCGTGTAGTCCGTTTGCTGTAGCTTTTCTGAATGTCAAGTATCATTTCCTTAGACCATGAGATTGTGCAACTCCCGGATACCGTAGGAGTGCCTTGGGTGTGCCAAACGTCACAACGTAACTAGGTGACTATAAAGGTACATTACAGGTATCTCCGAAAGTGTTTGTTGGGTTGGCACGAATCGAGACTGGGATTTGTCACTCCGTATGACGGAGAGGTATCTCTGGGCCCACTCGGTAATGCATCATCATAATGAGCTCAATGTGATCAAGTGGTTGATCACGGGATCATGCATTACGGTACGAGTAAAGTGACTTGCCGGTAACGAGACTGAACAAGGTATTGGGATACCGACGATCGAGTCTCGGGCAAGTAATGTACCGATTGACAAAGGGAATTGTATACGGATTGATTGAATCCTCGACATCGTGGTTCATCCGATGAGATCATCGTGGAGCATGTGGGAGCCAACATGGGTATCCAGATCCCACTGTTGGTTATTGACCGGAGAGTCGTCTCGGTCATGTCTGCATGTCTCCCGAACCCGTAGGGTCTACACACTTAAGGTTCAGTGATGCTAGGGTTGTTATGAAGACTTGTATGTGATTACCGAATGTTGTTTGGAGTCCCGGATGAGATCCCGGACATCACGAGGAGTTCCGGAATGGTTCGGAGGTAAAGATTTATATATGGGAAGTTGTCATACGGTCGCCGGAATGGTTCGGGGGCATATCGATATTGTACCGGGGCCACCGGAGGGGTTCCGGGGGTCCACCGGGAGGGGCCACCTCTTCCGGAGGGCCTTATGGGCTGTATGGAGAAGGGAACCAGCCCAAGTGGGCTGGGGCGCCACACCCCCCTAGGGCCCATGCGCCTAGGGTTGGGGAGAAACCCTAAGGGGGGCGCCCCCTTGCTTGGGGGGCAAGTCCCCCTCCCCTTGGCCGCCGCCCCCCCTCTAGATCTCATCTAGAGGGGGCCGGCCCCCTTCCCCCTTCCCCTATAAATAGAGGGGTGAGGGGAGGGCTGCAGACAACATCCAAGGTGCAGCCCCTCCCCTCCCCAACACCTCTCCTCCTCCATAAGAGCTTGGCGAAGCCCTGCCGGAGTACTGCAGCTTCACCACCACCACGCCGCCGTGCTGCTGTTGGAGCCCTCTTCCTCAACCTCTCCATCCTCCTTGCTGGATCAAGGTGTGGGAGACGTCCTCGCTTCGTACGTGTGTTGAATGCGGAGGTGCCGTCCGTTCGGCGCTAGGATCTTCGGTGATTTGGATCACGACGAGTACGACTCCATCAACCCCGTTCTCTTGAACGCTTCCGCTCGTGATCTACAAGGGTATGTAGATGCACTCCTATCTCCCTCGTTGCTAGATGACTCCATAGATTCATCTTGGTGATGCATAGAAAATTTTAAAATTCTGCTACGTTCCCCAACAGTGGCATCATGAGCTAGGTCTATGTGTACTTACCATGCACGAGTAGAACACAAATCAGTTGTGGGCGTCGATATTGTCAATTTGATTGTTGTTACTAGTCTTATCTTGATTCGGCGGCATCGTGGGATGAAGCAGCTCGGACCAACCTTACATGTATGCTTACGTGAGACCGATTCCACCGACTGACATGCACTAGTTGCATAAGGTGGCTGGCGGGTGTCTGTCTCTTCCACTTTAGTCGGATCGGATTCGATGAACAGGGTCCTTATGAAGGGTAAATAGAAATTGGCAATTCACGTTGTGGTTTTGGCGTAGGTAAGAAACTTTCTTGCTAGAAACCTATAGCAGCCACGTAAAAACTTGCAACAACAATTAGAGGACGTCTAACTTGTTTTTGCAGCAAGTGTTTTGTGATGTGATATGGCCAAAGGATGTGATGAATGATATATGTGATGTATGAGTTGATCATGTTCTTGTAATAGGAGTCACGACTTGCATGTCGATGAGTATGACAACCGGCAGGAGCCATAGGAGTTGTCTTTATTTATTTATGACCTGCGTGGCAACATAAACGTCATGTAATTACTTTACTTTATTGCTAAAGCATTAGCCATAGTAGTAGAAGTAATAGATGACGAGACAACTTCAAGAAGACACGATGATGGAGATCATGGTGTCATGCCGGTGACAACGATGATCATGGAGCCCCGAAGATGGAGATCAAAAGGAGCAAATGATATTGGCCATATCATGTCACTATTTGATTGCATGTGATGTTTATCATGTTTTACGTCTTATTTGCTTAGAACGACGGTAGCTTAAATAAGATGATCCCTCGAAATAATTTCAAGAGAGTGTTCCCCCTAACTGTGCACCGTTGCGAAGGTTCGTTGTTTCGAAGCACCACATGATGATCGGGTGTGATAGATTCTAACGTTCGAATACAACGGGTGTAAGCCCGATTTACACACGCGATACACTTAGGTTGACTTGACGAGCCTAGCATGTACAGACATGGCCTCGGAACACAGAAGACCGAAAGGTCGAGCATGAGTTGTATAGAAGATACGATCAACATGAAGATGTTCACCGATGTTGACTAGTACGTCTCACATGATGATCGGACACGGCCTAGTTAACTCGGATCATGTTATACTTAGATGACTGGAGGGATGTTTATCTGAGTGGGAGTTCATTGAATAATTTGATTAGATGAACTTAATTATCATGAACTTAGTCTAAAATCTTTACAATATGTCTTGTAGATCAAATGGCCCACGTTGTCCTCAACTTCAACGCGTTCCTGGAGAAAACCAAGCTGAAAGATGATGGCAACAACTATACGGACTGGGTCCGGAACCTGAGGATCATCCTCATAGCTGCCAAGAAAGATTATGTCCTAGAAGCACCGCTAGGTGACGCACCCATCCCACAGAACCAAGACGTTATGAACGCTTGGCAGTCTCGTGCTGATGATTACTCCCTCGTTCAGTGCGGCATGCTTTACAGCTTAGAACCGCGGCTCCAAAAGTGTTTTGAGAGACACGGAGCATATGAGATGTTCGAAGAGCTGAAAATGGTTTTTCAAGCTCATGCCCGGGTCGAGAGATATGAAGTCTCCGACAAGTTCTTCAGCTGTAAGATGGAGGAAAATAGTTCTGTCAGTGAGCACATACTCAAAATGTCTGGGTTGCATAACCGCTTGACTCAGCTGGGAGTTAATCTCCCGGATGATGCGGTCATTGACAGAATCCTTCAGTCGCTTCCACCGAGCTATAAGAGCTTTGTGATGAACTTCAATATGCAGGGCATGGAAAAGACCATTCCTGAGGTATATTCAATGCTGAAATCAGCAGAGGTAGAAGTCAAAAAGGAACATCAAGTGTTGATGGTGAATAAAACCACTAAGTTCAAGAAAGGCAAGGGTAAGAAGAACTTCAAGAAGGACAGCAAGGGAGTTGCCGTGCCCGGTAAGCAAGCTGCCGAGAAGAAGCCAAAGAATGGACCCAAGCCCGAGACTGAGTGTTTTTATTGCAAGGGAAGTGGTCACTGGAAGCGGAACTGCCCCAAATACTTAGCAGACAAGAAGGCCGGCAACACGAAAGGTATATGTGATATACATGTAATTGATGTGTACCTTACCAGTACTCGTAGTAGCTCATGGGTATTTGATACCAGTGCGGTTGCTCACATTTGTAACTCAAAGGAGGAGCTGCGGAATAAGCGGAGACTGGCGAAGGACGAGGTGACGATGCGTATCGGGAATGGTTCCAAGGTCGATGTGATCGCCATCGGCACGCTACCTCTACATTTACCTATGGGATTAGTTTTAAACCTCAATAATTGTTATTTAGTGCCAGCTTTGAGCATGAACATTGTATCAGGATCTTGTTTAATCGAGATGGCTACTCATTTAAATCCGAGAATAATGGTTGTTCTATTTACATGAGAGATATGTTTTATGGTCATGCTTCGATGGTGAATGGTTTATTCTTAATGAATCTCGAGCATAATGCTACACATATTCATAGTGTGAATACCAAAAGATGTAAGGTTGATAATGATAGTCCCACATACTTGTGGCACTACCACCTTGGTCACATAGGTGTCAAACGCATGAAGAAGCTCCATGCAGATGGACTTTTAGAGTCTCTTGATTACGAATCATTTGACACATGCGAACCATGCCTCATGGGTAAAATGACCAAGACTCCGTTCTCAGGAACAATGGAGTGAGCAACCAACTTATTGGAAATCATACATATTGATGTGTGCGGTCCAATGAGTGTTGAGGCTCGCAGTGGCTATCGTTATGTTCTCACCCTCACTGATGACTTGAGTAGATATGGGTATGTCTACTTAATGAAACACAAGTCTGAGACCTTTGAAAAGTTCAAGGAATTTTAGAGTGAGGTTGTGAATCAACGTGACAGAAAAATCAAGTTCTTGCGATCAGATCATGGGGGAGAATACTTGAGTCACGAATTTGGCACACACTTAAGAAAATGTGGAATAGTTTCACAACTCACGCCGCCTGGAACACCTCAGCGTAATGGTGTGTCTGAACATCGTAATCGCACTCTATTAGATATGGTGCAATCTATGATGTCTCTTACTGATTTACCGTTGTCATTTTGGGGCTATGCTTTAGAGACTGTCGCATTCACTTTAAATAGGGCTCCGTCAAAATCCATTGAGACGACACCGTATGAATTATGGTTTGGGAAGAAACCTAAGTTGTCGTTTCTAAAAGTTTGGGGATACGATGCTTATGTCAAGAAACTTCAACCTGAAAAGCTCGAACCCAAGTCGGAAAAATGCATCTTCATAGGATACCCTAAAGAAACTGTTAGGTATACCTTCTACCTCAGCTCCGAGGGCAAGATCTTTGTTGCCAAGAATGGGTCCTTTCTAGAGAAAGAGTTTCTCTCGAAAGAAATAAGTGGGAGGAAGGTAGAGCTTGATGAAGTATTACCTCTTGAACCGGTAAGTGGCGCAGCTCAAGAAAATGTTCTTGAGGTGCCTGCACCGACTAGAGAGGAAGTTGATGATGATGATCATGAAACTTCAGATCAAGTTGCTACTGAACTTCGTAGGTCCACAAGGACACGTTCCGCACTAGAGTGTTACGGCAACCCTGTCTTGGAAATCATGTTGTTAGACAATGGTGAATCTTCGAACTATGAAGAAGCGATGGCGGGCCCGGATTCCGACAAATGGCTGGAAGCCATGAAATCTGAGATAGGATCCATGTATGAAAATGAAGTATGGACTTTGACTGACTTGCCCGTTGATCGGCGAGCCATGGAAAATAAATGGATCTTTAAGAAGAAGATAGACGCGGATGGTAATGCGACCATCTATAAAGCCCGGCTTGTCGCTAAGGTTATCGACAAGTTCAAGGGGTTGACTACGATGAGACTTTCTCACCCGTAGCGAAGCTGAAGTCCGTCCGAATCATGTTAGCAATTGCCGCATTCTATGATTATGAGATATGGCAAATGGACGTCAAAACGGCATTCCTTAATGGTTTCCTTAAGGAAGAATTGTATATGATGCAGCCAGAAGGTTTTGTCGATCCTAGGAATGCTGACAAGGTGTGCAAGCTCCAATGCTCGATTTATGGGCTGGTGCAAGCATCTCGGAGTTGGAACATTCGTTTTGATGAGATGATCAAAGCGTTTGGGTTTATGCAGACTTATGGAGAAGCCTGCATTTACAAGAAAGTGAGTGGGAGCTCTGTAGCATTTCTCATATTGTATGTGGATGACATACTGTTGATGGGAAATGATATAGAATTCTTGGAAAGCATAAAGGCCTACTTGAACAAGTGTTTTTCAATGAAGGACCTTGGAGAAGCTGCTTATATATTAGGCATCAAGATCTATAGAGATAGATCGAGACGCCTCATTGGTCTTTCACAGAGTACGTACCTTGACAAGATATTGAAGAGGTTCAAAATGGATCAGTCAAAGAAGGGGTTCTTGCCTGTATTGCAAGGTACGAGATTGAGCATGGCTCAATGCCCGACCACGGCAGAAGATAGAGAAAAGATGAGTGTCGTCCCCTATGCCTCGGCCATAGGGTCTATCATGTATGCTATGCTGTGTACCAGACCTGATGTAAACCTTGCCGTAAGTTTGGTAGGAAGGTACCAAAGTAATCCCGGCATGGAACACTGGACAGTGGTCAAGAATATCCTGGAGTACCTGAAAAGGACCAAGGAAATGTTTCTTGTTTATGGAGGTGACGAAGAGCTCGTCGTAAAGGGTTACGTCGATGCTAGCTTCGACACAGATCTGGATGACTCTAAGTCACAAACCGGATATGTGTATATTTTGAATGGTGGGGCAGTAAGCTGGTGCAGTTGCAAGCAAAGCGTTGTGGCGGGATCTACATGTGAAGCGGAATACATGGCAGCCTCGAAGGCAGCACAAGAAGCAGTCTGGGTGAAGGAGTTCATTACCGACCTAGGAGTCATACCCAATGCGTCGGGCCCGATGACTCTCTTCTATGACAACACTGGAGCTATTGCCCTTGCCAAGGAGCCCAGGTTTCACAGGAAGACCAGGCATATCAAGCGTCGCTTCAACTCCATTCGTGAAAGTGTTCAAAATGGAGACATAGAGATTTGTAAAGTACATACAGACCTGAATGTAGCAGATCGGTTGACTAAACCTCTCCCTAGAGCAAAACATGATCAACACCAGAACTGCATGGGTGTTCGACTCATCACAATGTAACTAGAATATAGACTCTAGTGCAAGTGGGAGACTGTTGGAAATATGCCCTAGAGGCAATAATAAAATGGTTATTATTATATTTCTTTGTTCATGATAATTGTCTATTGTTCATGCTATAATTGTGTTATCCGGAAATCGTAATACATGTGTGAATACATAGACCACAACACGTCCCTAGTGAGCCTCTAGTTGACTAGCTCGTTGATCAAAAGATAGTCATGGTTTCCTAACTATGGACATTAGATGTCATTGATAATGGGATCACATCATTAGGAGAATGATGTGATGGACAAGACCCAATCCTAAGCTTAGCTCAAAGATCGTGTAGTTCGTTTGCTGTAGCTTTTCTGAATGTCCAGTATCATTTCCTTAGACCATGAGATTGTGCAACTCCCGGATACCGTAGGAGTACCTTGGGTGTGCCAAACGTCACAACATAAGTGGGTGACTATAAAGGTACATTACAGGTATCTCCGAAAGTGTCTGTTGGGTTGGCACGAATCAAGACTGGGATTTGTCACTCCGTATGATGGAGAGGTATCCCTGGGCCCACTCGGTAATGCATCATCATAATGAGCTCAATGTGATCAAGTGGTTGATCACAGGATCATGCATTATGGTACGAGTAAAGTGACTTGCCGGTAACGAGACTGAACAAGGTATTGGGATACCGACGATCGAGTCTCGGGCAAGTAACGTACTGATTGACAAAGGGAATTGTATATGGATTGATTGAATCCTCGACATCGTGGTTCATCCGATGAGATCATCGTGGAGCATGTGGGAGCCAACATGGGTATCCAAAT
This sequence comes from Triticum dicoccoides, assembly GCF_002162155.2. NCBI lineage: Eukaryota > Viridiplantae > Streptophyta > Magnoliopsida > Poales > Poaceae > Triticum > Triticum dicoccoides. The sequence goes on from NC_041380.1 coordinate 401,782,856, forward strand.
CCCGCTGTTGGTTATTGACCGGAGAGTCGTCTCGGTCATGTCTGCATGTCTCCCGAACCCGTAGGGTCTACACACTTAAGGTTCAGTGACGCTAGGGTTGTTAGGAAGACTTGTATGTGATTACTGAATGTTGTTCGGTGTCCCGGATGAGATCCCAGACGTCACGAGGAGTTCCGGAATGGTCCGGAGGTAAAGATTTATATATGGGAAGTTGTCATACGGTCGCCGGAAAGGTTCGGGGGCATATCGGTATTGTACCGGGGCCGCCGGAGGGGTTCCGGGGGTCCACCGGGAGGGGCCACCTCTTCCGGAGGGCCTTATGGGCTGTATGGAGAAGGGAACCAGCCCAAGTGGGCTGGGGCGCCACACCCCCCTAGGGCCCATGCGCCTAGGGTTGGGGAGAAACCCTAAGGGGGCGCCCCCTTGGTTGGGGGGCAAGTCCCCCTCCCCTTGGCCGCCCCCCCCCCCCTCTAGATCTCATCTAGAGGGGGCCGGCCCCCTTCCCCCTTCCCCTATAAATAGAGGGGTGAGGGGAGGGATGCAGACAACAGCCCCTCCCCTCCCCAACACCTCTCCTCCTCCATAAGAGCTTGGCGAAGCCCTGCCGGAGTACTGCAGCTTCACCACTACCACGCCGTCGTGCTGCTGTTGGAGCCCTCTTCGTCAACCTCTACCTCCTCCTTGCTGGATCAAGGCGCGGAAGACGTCGTCGCTCCGTACGTGTGTTGAACGCGGAGGTGCCGTCCGTTCAGCGCTAGGATCTTCGGTGATTTGGATCACGACGAGTACGACTCCATCAACCCCGTTCTCTTGAACGCTTCCGCTCGTGATCTACAGGGGTATGTAGATGCACTCCTCTCTCCCTCGTTGCTAGATGACTCCATAGATTCATCTTGGTGATGCATAGAAAATTTTAAAATTCTGCTACATTCCCCAACACTATGCGCAATATAGCAGGGTGGCAGGAAACAGGTGAGGAAATGGCGGGAAACGGTGGCGTGTTCATAAAATGCCATCAATTAATGGAAACTTAGCATCGAGCTAGCACAAGAAGTAGATGATGATTAGATGAACACGGACCACACTAGGGAACCCTTCGGTGATGAATTTATCAATCCCAAACGGTTGAATACTAGCAAGCGTTTGCCCACAACACACACGGCCTATCCCATCACAAATAGGTCGGATGGATCAACTGTATGCCACGTATCACACATTGTCAAAAAGTAATACGGTAGACCTTCTTTAACATGTGTTAAGAAATAAAAAAATAAAGCAAGGACCTCAAGGTTAAATTAGCTGAGGGAATGGGGCATTTCGGTCATCGACACAACTTCCCATCCAGTCACCCATCCGATGGCTGCTCCAGCCTGAGCACACTTAACCTGGAAGTTTTCTCACATGAGCTACTGGTGGAACAACTAGTCCTTGCTGATAGGATGCCTCTTCACATCCTTATGGCGTATCCGGATAACCGCCCGTCCCACAATGGCCAATATAGGTTGTGTAGACAAAGCATATCACATATGCCTTATTAGAAGCAATCGTCTGCGTTATTATCGGTCTTCGCACACATTTCTGATTACACGCATGTTTGCCGCGTATCACACACATCTTGTTATATTGAACCATTTCTATTCTCTTGCCTAATCACAAACAGTTCATTCGAGTGAATCGCATGTTGTACATCGCACACACCTTGATCGAGCTGACCATTTCTTTTGTGTGGCCTAGTCACACACAGTTCATCCCGGTGAATAGGGATGGCAATGGGTCGGGTTTGGGGCGGGTGGAGCTGGTCCAAATCAAACCCACGACCCATCTTCCTACCCTCTGCCCATCAACCAAATTATCCATGGGGACAACTTGTGCCCATGCCCAAACCCACTGGATACCCACATACCCATGGAGCTCCATGGGCATAGAAATTTCAGCATGAAGCCTTCCCAAAGAGCAAATTAACTCAACATCATTCACTCACAAATGTCAACATAAGCTACATGCATAAGTAGGCAACAAGTAATATGATGAGTCCTTAAGTGTGACAAACCAAAGGTTGATTTTGCAGCATATAGCTTATGGCACCAGTTGCATATTGCCTGCCATTTCCCATTGATTTGTTCTTTCTACTGTCACTGCCATATGGCCCCACATGTCATACGGGTATCCATTGGATATCCATGGAGCACAAACTATAACCATGCCCAACCGAGCTGTTCCTGGGTACCCATATCCGCGGACCCATGGGCAAAAATGTGCTCCATACCTTGCTCAACTGGGTCGGGTATCCATGGGTATCCAGATCCATGGATAAAATTGCCATCCCTACCGGTGAACCGTATGCTGTATATCGCACACGCCTTCATCTGGCTGCCCGTTTCTTTTGTTCCTCCTCATCGCAAACAGTTAATCACTACAATAAAAATACACTTCCGTGATGATACATGTTTGTCACAGTAGGTCGCGTTTTCTGTCATGCATGTACATCCATGACAAATTTATGACAGAATCAAGATAGTCATACATGTGCTGTCGTAGAAGTGTTCCATGACATTACCAAAATTATCATCACGGAAGTGTCCACTTCCATGACGATAAATCGCGCGTCATAGAAGTGCTTTCGTCAAGGGTGACTGACACATGGCATCCACCGTAATGGAACGTCGTTAAGCTATTGGGTCAGGTTTTGGATCCGATAACCCGTTAACTGCCCCGACCAATGGGGATTTTCCACATGTAAAATCATCATTGGCTGGAGGAAACATGTGTCGGCTCATCGTTGGGACAGATGCCAACCACTCATTGGACGGAAGGCGCCTATGATACGTCGACACGTGGCACGGCCCAACAGAGGCCCATTCTTGTGAAAAGGTCGGCCCGTTTGACTTGGTCAAAAGCTGGCGGGCTGGCCCATGGAAAGCTTGTTAACGGCCTGTTCGAATATAGCCCATTTACAGCCCGCTAACCCAAGGCCCGTTACACCCTATCCGAATTAGGCCCAGTAGCGTCATCTGGGCCATCCAATATGATTCCAACCTGTTTTCACTTCTGGCCCATGTATGGCCCATGACGTCTTTCGGCCCATATGAGGCCCTATGTAACTCTTGGCCTACTAACGGCCCGTGGTGAAACTGGCCCGTAATGAACAGTGTATCACTTTACACCCATTAACGGCCCGTGGTGAAACTGGCCCGTAATGAACAGTGTATCACTTTACACCCATTAACGGCCCGTGGTGAAACTGGCCCGTAATGAACAATGTATCACTTTATACCCATTAACGGCCCGTTATTCCATTGGGCCGTTTCCAGCCCATGTTATCTTTCGGCCTTCTCAGAGCCCATTACTGTTGGGCTCATTTCCAGCATTCGTTTACTTACAGCCCGTTACTGTCATTTTTTGCTTATGGGCCAAATTCAGCCCGTGGTTACAGTCACCCGTTTGTGGTCCGTTAATACATTGGACCGATTTCATAGCGTCATCAAATACGGCCTATTAACAATGGCCCGTTATGGTCGGCCCATGAACGGACGATTCCAACTCTAGCACGTTTACGGCCATAATGCGGTCTGTTTGGCCCATGTTTGGCCAATCGATTATACGGCCCGTATAAGGCCCATTGATAATACGGCCCGCAGAAGGCCCACTGTTTCTATGGCCCGTAGAAGGTGCACTATTTCTACGGCCAGTAGGAGGCCCAGTGTCACTACAGTAAATATTAGCCCATGGTTATTGTGGCCTTGTTTTAAAAAATAGGTTATTGCAGCCACTAGCTAACCGCAGAAAAATAACTGCAATGACTACAAGCAAACAAATAAACAAGACAACAAGGAAATAAATAAGCAAGCAACTAACGCTAGGCTATCACGTCTATTACACATATTACATCCACTGGGCATCAAAGTTCGCCACCAGTGCAAATATAGGGAACAAAGCAGCATATCATATAAACTGGTTGTCAAAGTTGGCGACCAGCGCAAATGAACGCCGCAGCAAAACAAATCTAGAACTGAAACCACTTCAAAAGATCTCAAGAAACAATATCCTGGGTACCCATAATGTTGGCGAGATGCTTACCAAGCTTATTAACTTTCTCTTGTTTGGCGCTTAAATCCTCCAGCGCTTGTTGTTGCACCAGAAAATATGCATCTGAATTCTGCAGGGACTTCCTCGGTCCTTTAGCTTTCTGGCGCAGCACATCTGATCGATGTCTTTCAACTTGAAGTTGAGACTCAAGAAGACGAACTGATTCAGGCAGCGAGTTCAAAGAGCTTGTGCCAGCAGTACTGGACAGTAACTCGAACACTACATCAAGACAGGACTTTTGGGTTCCCTCACTATCGTCAAGATAGTTTTTATCAGCTTTCTTGGAGACCAACAGGGATGTCTCACTATCTTGAACCTTATTTGCATTACTTTCTTTACCATTGGATAACGCGGTACTGTTTTCCAATATTTTTCCCGCATTCTAAAATAGAAACAAGCAGACACATCACATGTTTACCATGTTGTATATGAAACTCATTTTGGTAAATGAGTTCAGTAGTAAAGCGGACAGGATAACAGCATGAAACAAACATATATCTATGTACCATGGTCACTTTATGGTCTATATCATTCTAGTTTTTGTTGCCAAATCAAGATAGAGACACAGTTCAAATAATATTTGTTCAAGACAAAGCAGAATAGACAGAATATAAGTGTGGTTAACTATAGAGCAATAACAACACTTGTCATGTGCATGACATGAGAACATAACTGTTTATTCAATTGAAACTGAAATCAACATAGAGCAGGTTACAACAGCAAACCAATGAAAGAAACAGGTTTAAAACATACCTGTTGCGCCATTGGAGTTTCAATTGCATCCTTCAAATTTGAAAATAGTTGGTATGAGTAAATACAGTCATGCAAGAGCAAAGGAGTATGAACCATAGCTATAGAACTTGACCTGAGAACAAATCTTCTTCTCCTTTAAGTGTTGAGTTGGGATTCGGAGTGGTGGTCCTCGTGCTTTGGGCACTGCAGTTCCCTTACTAACTGCTCGTGTTTGGATGCTCTGTGGTGGAGACGGTGTTGTGTCAACTGGAACTGGGTTACTATCTGCCGGGGTTGGGGTTAGAAGGGGTGTAGCTGGTTCTCTGTCCAACTGGGTAGGGGTACAATCTGTGAGAGTCTGGGTTATGTATGGTGGATCTGGTCCTTGGGCAAGTACAAATGTGGTTCTATCTGCATCAACTGGTAGCACTATCTTTTCTGAAGACAGTGTTGTTACTCCCTTAGATACTGCCATCACACTCTCCAATTCAAATGGCTGATAAACAAGAAAAGTAATTGAAAGTATAGACATTGTATGATAGGCAGGTGCAATGGATAGTGGGGAATAAAAGATGGCATGAAATAATTCATATTTATGTTGTCTAACCAAACAGGATAGCATGACACAATTCCACATATATGATGGCTAACTAAACAGGATAGCATGACACAATTTCACATTATGATGGCTAACTAAAAAAGATGGAAAGACATAGTTCAAAATATGAGACTATGTAAACAGGATGACATGACATAACTATATAATGTGTTTATTAAATAGGTTGGCATGCCGTAATTCATATACATTCACGGATAGAATGCCATAATTCAAAATATGATGACTGTAAACACTAAACAGGATGAGATGATATAACTATATGTTGTCTTTATTAAATGGGTTGCCATGCCATAATTCAGATAGATGATGTGTATGTACTATGTAAACATGATGGCATGATATAATTCAAATATATGATTTATATAGTAAGCAAGTAAGCAGATGGCAATCCATATATGATGTAAAAACTAAGCAATGCAAGACAACATGCATGACATGGGTAATATAACCTTGCCAAGTTTGAGCATAGACCTCAGGGGGAAAATAGGACTGGTCATCAGTCTCTGAATCCTCCTCTAAGGAGCTCTCTGTAACCAGCAAGATGTCTTCTTCAGCAGGTAGCATTGTCTGCTCTGAATACCTTGTTTTCACTCCAGATACTTCCATCACCGCTTCAAATGGCCGATGCACAGGAAGAGTAGTTGAATATACAAACATTGTCGACAAATGGAACACGTAATACAAAAAATGATAGCATGATATAATTCACATACATGATGATTGGCTAAACAGCATGGCATTGCATAATTCACATATATAATGCCTTTGCAACAAGATATCATTGTATAATTCACATATATAATGTCTTGCAACAAGATGGCAATGCATAATTCACATATATGGTAATTAGACACTAAACAGGTGGCATTCACACAAAGCATGTCTAAACTAATCAAATGACATAGCAATGTGAGACACCATACGCACGATATGAGCAACATAACCCTGCCAAGTTAGAGCATACACCTCGGGGGGGAATAGTACTGGTCATCTGTCTCTAAGTCCTCCTCTGAGGAGCTATCCGTAACCAGCAAGATATGCGCTTCATCAGATAGCATAGTCTGCTCTAAAGACCTTGTTTTCACTCCAGAATTTGCCATCACCGTGTCAAATGGCTGATGCACACGAAGAGCAGTTGAATGTAATAACATTGTTGACAAATGTAATATGTAATAACGAAAAAAAGGATGGCCTGATATAATTTACATATAAGATGACTGGCTAAGCAGGATGGCATTGCAAAATTCACATATATGATGCCTGGCTAAACAAGATGGTGTTGCATAATTCACATAAACGATGAATAAACTAAACAGATGGCATTCGCATGAAGGATGTCTAAACTAAGCAGATGGCATATATCATGTATAAAGTAAGCAATGCAAGACACCATATGCATGATATAACCAACATCAGAATGCCAAGTTAGAGCGAAGACATCAGGGGGTAAATACGAGTTGTCTTCTCCTTCTGAATCCCCCTCGGAACAGATATCTTTGGCGAAGCCATGTCGATGTCAGCGTGATTGGGTTGGCCGGTGAGGATGCTCCGGCTGACTTGGCTGTCGGAGGAGGGGAAGAAGATCTTAGGCGTCTGGAGATGGAGCCCGAGGTACTGCTCCGCTGTGATGGAGGGTTTCATCGTTGGAGCAGCTCCGGTGAGTTGTACGACGCCGAGGCTGAAGCAGGACAAGAGAGACAACGAACAACGTTAACCTGAGTGGAATTCTAATAGCATCTCCAATACATGATGTAAAATACATAAACACAAAGTGCTAGATGTAAAATACATCAGCCGCTCATCTCTGAACTTAACTATCGAAACTGAATTTAACTGTCGAAACTGAACTTAACTGTCGAAACTGAACTTAACTGTCGAAACTGAATTTTGTTGTCGAAACTGAACGCACTAGCAAGGTGAGGCTACACATCGGTCGACTGACTTTTTCATCTTTGGTCAGTCGATTTTGCAGCTGTTGGATACGAAATCAGGGGCCTGCGGTTCATCTTCAACCTCCACCCGCCTGAGCTGGCCAAACAGCAGCCCCTCGCCGCCCGCCCTGAAAACACTCCCCACCGCTGGTCCGCCGCTGCCCCGGCCATCCCTCTAGGCCCCCCCGTGCCAAGCTTTTTCTCCGGCGATCCCCACGCCACCGCCCCGCCAACGCCCCGCCACCGCCCCGCCAACGCCCCGCCACCGCCGGCGACCACCGTCCCCATCCTGAACCCTAAGATAGATAGTGGGGTACCTCTCCGGCGAGCCCCCCTCCCTGCTGCGGCTGGTTCTTCCTTCACCCCGGCGGCATCGGAGTGAAGTGTAGCTAAATCGGAGCAGCATCGCAAGCAAGAGCAAGAGCAAGAGAAATAGCAAGAGCAGACCAGGTAGGGGACCGAGAGCAAGAGCAGAGCAGCAGCGCGAGCGAGAGCTAAAGCAGCAGCAGGTCCTACTGATGTGGAAGTCGCCGCTGAGGGAGCAACGTCGTGGAGGAAGTGGCCGGTGACGCCGCCATGGATGGAGCCGCGGCGTGTCGGCTCGGGACCGAGCGTCGGCAGCACCGTGAGATCGAATCAAGAAGAAAATGCGGTTATTAGTGTACAACCTCTTTGGTGGAGCCGATTAGGCCGCAGCTTCATCCGAGGAAACGGTGATGATGATGCTCTTCCGGTGGTGCAGGTGAAGACGGCGGTGTGGGAATGGAGGTGGCGCGAAAGACGAGGGGAACGTTGGGGCAACTCCTTGGAGGTGGAGGACGGGGTGGCTGAACCGGCGGGACGATGAGATCGGCGACGGATCCTCATCCGGTAAGGTGGATGAGGGACGTCGAGGTGTTGCTGTGGACGACGTCGTCAGGGAAGAGGCTCCGGCTGGGTGGAGGAGGAAGCAGGGTGTGGGGTTTCGTCGCGGGTTTTCGCGGGCTCAGTGTACGAATGGATGGGCAGATGGGATGGCAGTGGGGAACCATGGCTTAGAGACGCTCTTGTCCGAAATGTGAGGTAAGTTATGAAAGTACCCCCACCGATTTGAGGCGGTTCTTTCGGTTCAGCGGTACCACGGGCATTTCACGTGTCAGGATTTGACAGGAGGTGGGAGTTTTTGCGCGCGTTGTAATTTCAGAATAGCAAGGCGCGGGTTGAGATGGAGGGAGTTGTCGGAGCACAACAAGACAAAGATATATCTTAAATATTTCGGGCTAACAAGGCGCGGGTTGAAATTTCCGGACAAGCCTAACGTGTACTGTACCAAATCAATGCGCCCTACAAATATCATTCAAAACTTTGAATTCATGTTATGTTCAATTAAAATATTTCGCTACGTGTATAATGCATGCAACCCACTACTCAAATGAACGTTTTAGTGCATTCCAAACATATATACTACCGCTTCAATATGAACTAAATTTGAATTCATTTCTCTATTTGAATAAGATCTAGTAATGATTGTTGTGAAGTCAAAGCATTTGAATCTGTTTCTCTGTTTTAATAAGATCTACAATCATCATTATTGTCAAGTTAAACCATTGTTTGTGTATTATCTTCACAGCACACCACATGATTAGTCTCGAGTTACATATGAACTATGTGTACTATATGAAGTCGAACTAGATTTTTTGAATCCACCTTATTTTGATTTCAAATCACATTACATTTCTAGCTCTAGCTAGATCTTCATAATCTAAACCATGTCTCATATGTATAATGTGTTTATCACATTATGTATGGTGCCCCGCCCCCTATGCCTACAACTATTTTGATGTGAGTTGCAAACACCACACATTACCACAAATTCAAATAAAATGTGAGATTGTTTGATGTATAGTATGGTTTAGATTGTTCGGCATTTAGCTGTGAGTCGCAAACACCATGCATTATCACATTATGGTATAACATGTGCACAGCACGTGTATCACCGCTATATTCATGCATGCAATGTTTAAAACACTATGATCTCCTATTCAAATATATGAATCCGCTTTCATATCAAATTATGATCTTTGTTAGTCTCTTACACCCACACAATCCTCTAACCTTTGTAGCTACCACTAACTTTCTCTCGTGCATGCACACGCCCTCCTCGCCCTCCCCCTCCCTCGGCATTCTATCCACCGGGCACATTCATTTTTTTCTTTAGGTCGTTCTTCCAGAGTCTCCACAACTTCTTTCCGACACACACCAATCGATAAACCTCTCCAGCGATGCCTGCCTACAACATACAAACACACCTTCAATCTCCTCCTTTATGTGTCCTTGCCTTGTGTCTCTCATACGGTCAGACACACGTGTAAACTCTCGCCCCTCTTTTCATTGCTCTCACAACCGCACACTCCTCCCCCTATCTAGCTAGTAGTTGGGCCTCTCGCACCACCTCCTAGCTCCATTCTCTCTGTCTATCCGTCTCGCTGGGCCTTATTTGTCTCTAACAAATGGACGTACACCGACCGATCTCTCGCTATACATATAGCTTGCTAGGTCTTTATAACTCGTTTTTACCCACACGTCAATCGATCTACCTCATTAGTTGTGTCTCTCCCTTCCTCCGACAAAAAACAATTGATCTACCGATCTAGTTAGGTTTGCTTACCAAACACATGGTTCCCCTTCATCATCCATGGATGCATCCCGACAGATCTATCACGCACAGGCACACACAGAAACACATCCCCACTCTTATTGATAACATTGCAGTTCCACCCTCAATTTGTCTAGTAGGCCTCTCCCACCATCTTCGAGAAGCAACTCCATCACCCATCCAGCACTCTACCCCTCTCCCTCCCTCTCTCTCTCTCCTCTCTCTCTCTCTCCCATCATATTTCCCGTCCTTCAGTTATGTATGGATGTCGACCGATCTCCCTCAAGACATAGCTGGGTATCTCCTTCTCAACACATATATGAGTCGTTCTACCTCTATAGTTAGGCCTCTGCCTACCCCTCCCACCACCCCCTCCCCCCCACACACACCGATACATCGAGCGCTCTAGTCACGTCTCCCTGCCACACACAAACTTGACGTGTGCCCTCTAACATTCTGGTAGGCCAGTCGCCCTATATCTTTGACTTGTACACACACACACACAATTTCGATGGCTCTCTTCATCGATCTTGCAGCCACCCACTTGATCCTCTCTTCGACTCTATCAATAGGTATGACCCCTCCCTCTCTTCTCGTGGATTGCCCGACCCTCTATGTATGATCTGGATAGGCCTCCATTTCACACACATTGCATGCAAAATTTTGTTTGAGATGTCATCGACACATATTCCCACAAATAATTCACGAAATCAACCCCCACCCCACCCCCACCCCAAAACAAAAAACACTCACAAACACGGTTTGTATCTCTCTCACACACCCACATAGGTGGGGGACGTGCACGAAGAGAAGAGGTGCATGCGCGGTGCACGTACTCCCATCCCTTTCCCAACCACACCCGCACGGGTACACGGTGGAGCTCATTTCTGTATGAAAAAGGCAGCCCACGTGGTAATTTGGCATGTGTACTGGTTGTCCACTTGGTGGAGGGAGGATCGTCTACCATGGGTGAACAAACAAATTGCGACTTGACGTGTTATGTTACAAAAAAGAGGCAAACCATGTGGGGCCTACCTTAGAGGCAAGGCTCTATACACTGGATTACTTTTGATGTGTCATGTCAACTCGCAGAACGAGGAGAAGCTTGCTTAGTATGCCGTCTCCCCCGCCCATGGGCGCGGTGGCTCGCAGGATGAGGTGAAGCTTGCTTACTAAGCCTTACGCCCGCTCCCTCGCCCATGCGCGTGGTGGCTCGCAAGACGAGGAGAAAAATTTACTACTCCCTCCGTTTACTCCTCGTTCCTACTACCTTGGTTATAGAGATTATATCATATTGTTTGGAATATATATGTCATTTACTAGATTTCAATATGAACTACTAGTACATACTCCAAACACTGATGTATATAGACGTATTTTAGAGTGTATATTCACTCATTTTGCTCCGTATGTAGCACTATCCCTCGCCCCTCGACCCTCGCCCACGTGGTGGACGTGCAGCAATTCATTCGGTCTCATATAGCCAGAACGATATATACTGCACTACCATTATTGCTCGACTTCCCGAAGAGGCGAAGAGCCAATCGCAAGGTTAATATTTTGGAGATGCCAAGCGCAAGGTTATAGGAGAACGAGTAGTAGGTGCCGCGTCATTTATAAATAAAGTTTTTTTTCTTCAGTGGCACGTACGCAATATGATAGGTTCATATGGAGAGAAAAGGAAACCGCTCCACTATACATAGTCAGGACGGGCCAGCCTACACGGTTGCTTGCTGGGGTTGCTCTCTTCACACTCTCTCGCACAAAACGACTGTGGCCACATCTCTAACATCCCGGCGGATTACGTCCGCTTGGGGAAGGGGTGGATGCTTAGTGTAGATGCGGTGGCCGTCGCCGACGGCGAAAACCCACTGTCGGCACATCCCGATTAGGGGTCCCCGCCGTTCTCTCTCACAAAGTCAGTGAGGTTGCCTTCGTCCCTTGCTCACTGCCGTGACATGGGCAGTTGCCGCCTCCCGCCGCCCTCCTCAAGGTTGAGCTACGTCTCGCAAGTACAACTCCCTTTACAGCCAGCTTGCACCACTGCTCCATCTGCCCACATCACTCCCTGTGGATATTTCTCTACTTCTTTGCATAGACCAATGAGCCGACAAATCACATAGACCCAGCAGTAAGTTGGACGGACGAAGCAACCATCACTCTTGCGCCAGTGAGAGGTCGCGTCTGCTCTGCCCGGGCATGAATGCGGCACCGATTCTTTGGAGCGGCGCTGACCGTTTCGGGCGGGAAGCGCGCGCGGGCGATGGAGGGGCTTTGGGTGGGCCAGGCTGGTCAAGAGCGGGTGTGGCAGTTGTCCGCATGTCCCTACCGGACACGCCCGGAAATGAGAGGATGCACCGACTCTCGTGGCTAAAATCGTACACTACACAACATCTCTCTGTAGGAGTAGGTCGATCTGTCGCTCTCTCTAACACACACATGGTGTTAAATACACACACACACACGCACGCACGCACCTTGGTCCCGTTGCACCTTCTAACGTGACTTATTACACCTAGCCGGAGGGAGTAGTAAGTATACGAGATACGGTGGCACACTGACTTAAGTCGAATACAAGTGCCCAAAATTTGTGTGCATGTTATAATAAGGATTCACTTAAAATAGTACGTGAGCGAACAGAGGGATCAATTGGACGGTGTTCCCGAGCAGTAGCGAGATGTATGAGGTAAGATACACTGCTTGCGCTTTTAATTTTTCTTATAAATTTGTTTGTTTCACCCTCTGACTGGTGGGACCCAACATACTACGTGGAGAGAGGTAAGGTGATTAAGGCTGCATTATTTCTGCACCACTGTGGATAGTCTTACCACCAAAGCCACATGACACGATTATGATTGAAATCCCAATGACTCCCACACACACAAAAAAACATGGCATGCTTGTCAGATGAATGCAGGAATGTATAAAAGGTTATTTCCCTCTCGTTGAACATAACGGGAGGGTTGTGTAGCTGGTTAGCCTGTTCGCTCATCAAACTTGAGGTCTCGGGTTCAATAACTACACTTGAGCATAATTTGTGCCAGGAGGATTCTTTGACTGGTCAAAATGTTTTCTAGGGTTTGCACGCTTCACACTCTCTCTCCAGTATATATATACACGCTGGAGCCTCAGTGCTTGTAGTTGCTCTCTTCACACTCTCTCGCCCTCTCCCGCTGGAGCCTCAGCGCTTGTAGTTGCTCTCTTCACACTCTCTCGCCCTCTCCAGATCTAAACAAGACTTCATTGGCCTCTCTCTCCCCTCACTGCTGCTGAAAGAGCCGGCAGGATCCGTCCGCCGGGAAGGGAAGGAGGCTTAACGCTGTTGCCGTCAGCGAGGGACTACCGGCGCAGCTGTTCACTTTCCACCCAGCGGCGGCGCGGGAGGGCCTCCGACCCCTTCTTCTTCACCGTTGTCCCGTCGCCCACCGAACCATGCCCCAAGAACCTTAAGGTATAATTTACTTACTCCACATGCATTGCTCTAGCTGCATATATACCATGAATCTAGGACGTGGTTCAAAGAGGAAAGGAGTGGGGGAAAGTAGTGGGAAAAGTTGTATATAGCATGAATCTAGGACGTGGTTCAAAGAGGAAATGAAGGGGGAAAGTTGTATAGCGTTAATCTAGGACGTGGTTCAAAGAGGAAAGGAATGGGGGAAAGTAGTGGGGAAAGTTGTATCGCATAAATCTAGGACGTGGTTCAAAGAGGAAAGGAAGGGGCGAAAGTACTAGTTCAAAAAGGAAAGGAAGGGACAAGGCTGTAGAGTTTGAGCAGGACTAGATTTGATGCGCTCACATAGGGAAAGGCGTCTAAAGATAACAAAACTGGGACCAACACAAATATGCTCCTTGGTTGTTTGTTCTTTGTTGCAACAGACTATGCATGACCACAGTACATCGGTAGATGCACATGGTGCCGGTGCGTCCACTGTCCCGTGCAACTCATTAGCTGTTGTTAATATAAGGCCATGTTTGGTTAAAAACTCCCTAGTCCCTACCTGCTGGGTTCCAGGGACTGAACATGGACTAGAGGTTATAAAATGACATGCTAAAAGACCATGTTACCCCTAGTAATGAACTAATAGAGACAAGGTGCGATGTGTGGCAGGGGCAACTGTTGGAAAAAGTCCCAAAAAGACTCCCTCGGGGTCTTCTTTCTTTAGTCCCAAATGCCCACTTTTAGTCCCTAAAAGTCCCTCCTCTTTGGTTTAGATGGGACTGACACTGAGTTTTTTAGTCCCTACACCAAAATGTCCCTGTAAACAAACACCCTCTAGTAATGCCACTGGAAAATTGATGCAATGCCACAGTTAAAAGCAAATTACATGTTTAACGAATTTTATTGTTAATATAATCTCTATGTTAATATTAATCAATGCCACCGTTTGAGAAATGCTACTGTCTTGCTTTCTTTCCCATGTAGATAAGGTAGATGCTTCTTTTTGTTGGCTTCTGTGTCATCCACCGTTATTGACCACTAATTGTTTCCTTTGCACCTCTGTGTAAACAAGGTTATCTGCTTCACCTCGTTGCCATTGTGACCTTTTGTTGCACTGCACAAAACACTTTTGTTTTAAGAGTGTTTTGTGCAGTTCAACCAAAATGTCACACCGACGACGTTGCTTGATTGCGTGATCTTAGTGGAACTGCACAAGAGGAGATCTTACTTCCTATCCGTTAAGGTGAATTTGGTTCAGATCTTCTTCTTGTGAGTTGTTTGAATTCCGCATCATGAGAGGTCAGTACTAGCCTTATTTCACATGATTCCGCAGTGTGCATTCATATGTTGTGCTACTTGTACGATAATGTTGCTTGATTTTAGTGAACTGCACAAATGGAGACAAGACTTCCAATCTGTATGTGCACCGTAATATCCCATTGAGGTAAGATAAGGATATTTCACAACTGTTGGCCTGTATTTTGCCACTTTCATCAGAAAATTAAGTTTAGTACTATACTTGTGCTCCCTAATTGACATGCCAAATCTTACATTGAAGGCGAAGCTTGTTTGTTATTGAACCAAGTGATGAAGGGGAAGAACAAGGGGAAGAAAAACAAAAATCATTTCCCGGTGCTGTAATGAAGCACTGGAACTGTGATCACACAAGTAATCATATAGTTTTGCATCTTAATTTATTGCTATGGCTGGAACGAGAAATTGTTTTGCCATTGATTTGATGCCACTCTTAATGTAATATGTAATTATCTCTACTTGTGCAACCAGGGATCTTCTTTGAAGATACCATATATTTTAGTAGAACTGCACAAGAAGATGTTGGAACCATTAAACTAATCGAGGAGTATATAGTAAGCATGGCCACCACCGTAGATAGGAACAGATGGTTCCGGAGAATTGCTCCATCTGTATGCTCTACATAATAAGCCTCCTGACAAAGGTTGGTACTCGCCCACTGATTTCATCCATATGATTGAGCTTTGTCATCTCTATTGGTGTTGTGCTACTGTTTAGATACTGTCATGAAAAAGTGGTATTGTCCTTGAGAAGTGCTTCATCTGTGCTGTTTTAAATATTTCCTTTCCTTTTTTCGAGCAAACAGTGAAGCTAGCATTTAGTAGTCCTCTTATCTTTGCACAACAGGATCATCTTCCTATGAAGAAGAATATGGAGTACGTCAAGTGACTAGTTCCGATTATGCTAGGATGAAGAAGCCATGTCTATCTTATCATCAGAAGGAGCAGTTGAAGGATGGTCACATTACTCCCCACAAGACCAAACTAACTTCAGCTTAGAAGGACTGACAAAATCTCCATTTTTTTGCTATGATGCGCGAGTACAATGTTGTTCTAGGATTCTTTCTGGTGAGTTCCATTTTCCTAAAAGTGTGCTCTACATGGACCATGTATGTGCCTGTTGAAACTGTCAATTCATAGTACAGTTTGCTCTATACTAATCACTTTTTTGTATTTGTGCAAACAGGGGTGCTCAGCTTGATTTCAATGGGAACTGCACAAAATGTTCATGAATACATCAAATCATTCATTTCCACCACAAGAAAGGAGGTGCCAATAAGTTCAAGGCGTTGCAACATATAAGGGCGAAATCATACAAGCTACGCGCAAATTTGGTTGATTTTGGTGGAACTGCACAAAAAGAACAACTGGTTTATTTAGCACAAGGTGCCATGTTAATGTCCAAACTGATGGCAAACCCTACCCATTCCACAATCGTAGGCATTTGATATTTTGGAATGGGATAACCTTGTCAAATTTTGCTCATTGATTTTAGCAAGACATGCGTTTGATATTTTCTAATGCGACGCCCTTTGCTGTCAGCAGCGTCGATCATTTTTTCTTTATTCTTTAGTTGTGAAGTAAATATAGCCTCTAACATGTGAGTCGCTGAGATGCATAATCATCGATTGTTTTGAATGTTCTTTTTATGAATTGCCAGGCATGTGTGTTTGATTGCAATGTACAGAAACGCTAAAAAGCTGCTCAAACTCTTTGTACTCCTTCTATTCCTTTTTACTTCGCACGTTGTGAAAGTGCACACTTTTTTGTATAAGATTGGTCAAAGTAGAGATACTTTGACTGCAGACAAAACTTGTATGCAGGCTAGAAAGGACCGGAGGGAGTACATGTGAAATTGCTGCAAACGAGGTGATCACCCTGGGAATAATGCTAGTACGTATTGTTTTGCATGTTCATCCAATGCCAGTGATATAGGAATTCGAACTAATCGAAAAAAATTCATTCATACACGGTCGGATTTCATATAAACATGCCAGATTTCATTACATTTCATACATTCTTCAACTAAAAAGGGGTGCACTGGAGGTATAATTAATTAACCGAAGCTACCCTCCTGTGTCCCGCTGAGCCGAACAGAAACTTCAGTGACTTAACTGTAGGTGCAGTTGCGTAAATGACATGTGGCCCGTTGGGCCCATGTGTCAGTCAGCCAACTGCATCAGCAACTAAGTAGAAGGAGCGTTATTCTCTAGCAGAACTCCCCGACTCCACGTCGCCGCCAAGAAGCTAACCGTCCGTCATTGGTCAACCCGCCTAGCTTGGCTTCCACAGGAGGGTAGCAGCGGTGGACTTACTTGGACCCAAGCGGCGGCTACCTACCGTGTTCTACTCTTCCTCGTTTTCTGTGTGGCGCGGCCTCGTTGGCAGCGGAGTGGGGCCTCAGCGGAGCCGGCGATGTCCTCTGTCTCATTGCCGGCCGGCGGCGCCTCAGCGGAGCGGTGGAAAACCTCCCCCACGTTGCTGGCAGGGTGGGGCCTCGGCTGAGCCGGCGATGTCCTCTGCCTCGTTGTTGGCGGGGCGGGGCCTCGGCGGAGCCGACGGTGTCCTCTGCCTCGTTGTTGGTGTCGCGGGGCCTTGGCGGAGCAAGGCCTCGTCGACGCCAGTGGAGCGGGGACTCGTCGGAGCCGGCATTGTCCTCTGCCTCGTCCTCGGTCTCGCCAAACAGTGCCTCGCCCGCTTCATCGCCCTCTTTGCTAGCCTCTTTATAGGCGGTCGCAGCCTCCGCCACCTGCATGCGGTACCGCCAGCGCTCGAGGCGGCCCTTGCGAGCGGAGCGGTACGAGTCGAGCAGTGCCTTCTGCTCCGCCCGCTCCACGGTGATCTGCTCCTCCGCCTGCAGGTGCTCCTGGAGGAGATGGTGGTTGTAGGCGGCATCGGCCGCGCCTCCCGGAACTGCTCCTGACACATCTGCCTCACACTGTCCATATATTGGGCACGGCCTCGCCGATTGTCATGGTGCAATGCACCGGTGAGGATGGCGCGGAGGAGGGGATTGTCATGGTGGAATGTGTCTTTTTTTGCAGTGAATTGAGCTGAACCGTATGCCCTGCATCGCACACGCAACTAAAACCTGAACCGTTTTTGATGCATCCGTCATCGCAAACGTTTTACACATTTCTGACGGTTTTCATACAGCACCATTTGCGATTATTGCATCGCACACAGTTTCTCGAAGGGTCTCTGATTATAGTGTCGCGTTAGCAGCATCCTGCAGTAGTGGTTGTTTCCATTTACAAGGGAAGCGCAAGTATTCAATGCTCCAACTATGAAGTGGTGCAAGATGAAGCCGATGTGTTTGCGATGAATGAAGATGAAGAACCTCGTGAGCTCTACCGAAGATTAACCACTCTCGTGGTCTCACTCCGAGATCATGGGAGCAAGGATATGGATGACAATTGGGTCAAGCACAAGTTTCTCAAGGCCATGATGCCCTACCATAAGGCCATGTCAATTGGACGGTACCCGTTGTTTTGGACCAGCCGTGGAATGTGCTTGTTGGTGGTGGGGATTATAAACTTTACCATTCTGTTTGGGAACCGTGTATAATGTATGTAGCATGGAAGATACCGAGATCTCTTGGTTGTTATGTTGACAATGAAAGCATGCCGCTCAAAATATTATTTATCTCTATTTCAAAACTCGAGCTCTGGCACCTCTGCAAATCCCTGCTTCCCTCTGTGAAGGGCCTATCTTTTTACTTTTACTGATGAGTCATCATCCTCTTATAAAAGGCACCAGTTAGAGACCACCACTGTCATTTGTATGCATTGTTATTGATTTATATTGACTGTGACTGTGACTGGATCTCTTTTACCATGAATTAGAATGTCTAGTCAGTCCTTGATCTTCAGGGATGCTCTGCATTTATGTTTTGCGGTCTCAGAAAGGGCTAGCGAGATACCATCTTATTATATCATATCATGATTGTTTCGAAAAAGTGTCATCATTTGAGATTTATTATTATTGCTCGCTAGTTGATTATGTCATTGATATGAGTAAATGTGAGACCTAAATGTTAAACTTGAATGCTGGCTTTACATATTTGCAACAACAAGATCAAACAGAGTTTGTAGAAGTTTTTCTTTATCACTTCCAGTTTGTCAACTGAATTGCTTGAGGACACGCAATGGGTTAATCTTGGGGGAGTTGATACGTATCCATCGTATCTACTTTTCCAAACTCGTTTCCCTTGTTTTGGACTCTAACTTGCATGATTTGAATGAAACTATCTTGGACTGGCGATGTTTTCAACAGAATTGCCATGGTGTTATTTTTTGTAGAAATAAAAGTTCTCGGAATGACCCGAAAATTCATGGAGATCATTTTTGGAATTAATAAAAAATATTGGTGAAAGAATCAAGTGAAGGGGGCCCACACCCTGGCCACAAGGGTGGGGGCGCACCACCCATCCTTGTGGGTCCCCTGGACCTCCACCGACCTCAACTCCAACTCTATATATTCACTTTTGGGGAGAAAAAAATAGAGAGAAGGATTCATCGTGTTTTACGATACGGAGTCGCC
>NC_041380.1:401802382-401849037 GCF_002162155.2 Triticum dicoccoides
CAGAGAGGGGAATCCGTCGCCATCGTCATCATCAACCATCCTCCATCACCAATTTCATGATGCTCACCGCCATGCATGAGTAATGCCATCATAGGCTTGCTGGATCATGATGGGTTGGATGAGATTTACCATGTAATCAAGTTAGTTTTGTTAGGGTTTGATCCCTACTATCCACTATGTTCTAAGATTGATGTTGCTATGACTTTGCTATGCCTAATGCTTGTCACTAGGGCCGAAGTGCCATGATTTCAGATATGAACCTATTATGTTTTCATGAATATATTTGTGTTCTTGATCCGATATTGCAAGTTATAGTCACCTACTACATGTTATGATCCGGCAACCCCAGAGTGACAATAGTCGGAACACTTCCCGGTGATGACCGTAGTTTGAGGAGTTCATGTATTCACTAAGTGCTAATGCTTCTGTACGGTACTCTATTAAAATGAGGCCTTAATATCCCTTAGTTTCCAATAGGACTCTGCTGCCACGGGAGGGTAGGACAAAAGGTGTCATGCAAGTTCTTTTCCATAAGCATGTATGACTATATTTGGAATACATGCTTACATTATATTGATGAATTTGAGCTGGTTTTGTGTCACCTTATGTTATAACCATTGCATGATGAATGCCATCCGACATAATTATCCATCACTGATCCATTGCTTACGAGCTTTTCACATATTGATCTTTGCTCCATTACTTTTCCGTTGCCACTGTTATGATTGCTACAAAACCGCTACTGTTACTATTGTCACTGTTACCTTACTTCCATACTACTTTGCTACTAAATATTTTGCTGCAAATATTAAGTTTTTCAGGTGTGGTTAAATTGATAACTCAGCTGCTAATACTCGAGAATATTCTTTGGCTCCCCTTGTGTTGAAACAATAAATTTGGGTTGAATACTCTACCCTCGAAAACTGTTGCGATCCCCTATACTTGTGGGTTATCATAAACCCAAGGTGGCACTAACTTACAGGGACAGACATACTTGACCTAGCAATGCATGTGCCGGTCATCAACGTACGAACCCAAGTCGTAGCAAGCGACAGGTCTTAAAGGAACAATGCGTGACATTGCCCCAAAGGGATAGACACAGGAGCAAAGAAGGACACATGCCGATCATCCCATGTGTTCCGGAGCAGTAGCAAGCTACCATGGCTCAGTGGAAGAACTAGGAGACATTTCCCCATAAGAGAGTCTACCAAGAATAAACAACTAGATTGTCGGATCCCACACATACCAAGCATTTCAAAATCATACACACAATATGCTCAATATGTGCAAATACAACATGGCATCACAAAGAAACTCTACGAATCAAAGTATTTATTCAGAAGGCTTCGAAGAGTCATACATAGTAAGAATTACAATCATGGGTCACATGACCCAACATACAGAGCATATAAGCAATAGAAGCATAACATGTCCGAGTATAGACAACTACAAATGTAAAATGCTGACAAGCCTGACTATCTACAAGACCCTCCCAAGGGTACAAGATCATAGCTGAGGTAACAAGCTAAACATCAAAGTCCACGCGGAACTACTAGTGAGACTGAAGTCTCTCTGCAAAAACACAAATTAAGCAAACGTGAGTACAAATGTACCCAGCAAGACTTACATCAGATCCAGCTACATATGCAGCAGTATCAACAAAGTGGTGTGGAGTTTAACTACAGCAAGCCAGCTTTGACTCGGTGGCTATCCTGTACTACGACTGCTGATAACTCTTTTGAGGTGGCGCACACGAGTCCACATATTCACCATATCAATACACCACTATGGATTCTCTCCCGTCTCCCTATGAGAATGCCATCCATAGCACTCACACTTATCTTGCGCATTTTAGAGTATCCACTTCCACTTGTCTATGAACAATGTAAGCGTTCCAAGTAGTCCATATCCGCAGACACGGCTATTCGAATAGATCATTTATAACCCTGCGGGGGTGTACTTCTTCACACACGCTCTCACCACTTATCGTTGTTTACTCAGCATGTACTCGGCAACCTTCAAGCGGAAGCCCAGCGAGGGTGTCGGCCATGACCTGACTAACCACACAAGTTTCTAGTCCAGGTTTATCACCTATTCAGGTTCCATCCGCAGGGAGTCCGGCCGAGGTTTCCACTACGGTCCTGAATGATGTGTGTAGGGTTCCCGAGGCAGCAAACGGGCGTCTCGGTACACCGTGCCACGTGCCTACCGCATCACAACCCACCCCTAGGTTTAGTGCTGCGCACGGCCTCCAGCATACTACAAACACCAGAAACTACTTGCAACTCCTTGACAGAGGACAAGGCAATTAATAAGCCGAGAGCGTCCATTGGTTTCGGGCCCAACGCGAGGTCGTAGTAATTGTTCTTGGATCACAAACACGGAACTCAGTTCCTAAGGACGGTTTCAATGAGACAACCCACCATGTACTCCTACATGGCCTCTCATCGCTACCTTTACCAAATCGTGTTCACACACTTAGCTCTCAACAATAGGACATGATGACCACATTCCAATTCATCCCCGATGAATCAGACCTGACACAACTCTAAGCAATAGCAGGCATAAGAAGCAAGCATAAATGAGTAGGCACATCATGGATCAAACAACTCCTACTCGTGCTAGTGGGTTTCAACTATTTAATGTGGCTAAGACAGGTCTTGCAGAGGAAAGGGGTTCAACTACCGCAGGATGTAACAATTGAATTGTTGTTGTCCTAATGCAGTAAAAGAGAGTAGGAGCGAGAGAGTGGGATTGTATCGAAATGCTCAAAAGGGGTTTGCTTTCCTAGCACTTCTAAAGATAGTGTAGCTCTTCATTAGTGTCATTGAATTCATCATCGGAACTACGTCCACTGAGAGGGAACAACCACCGGCAAACAAGAGGGGACACAACCAATGCAATGCAACAATATGATGCATGATCATGACATGGCAACAAGTTGTGATTTGAGCTAATGTAGCTAGCAACAATTTAAATGAAGTTGGTTTGAACCCAAGGTTCAAATTCAAACTCCACATAAGACATTTAAAATGCCATTTGTTCAAATTGGCATATACAGTAGTTGTAAGGAGTTTAAACATGCATGAAAGTTCCATAAACGGATTCTTTGGATTTTCTGGTAATTTTTCATATATAAATTATTTCATTTGGAGTTACGGTTGATTTTCTAAGATTTTTTAAAGTTCAGGACATTTTCTAAAAATACATAAATCGTTTAGATTTATTTAAAATCCAGAAAAGTGACTACTGCATCAGCAATATGTCATGCTGACGTCAGCTAGTCAACCATGGTCAAAGTGGTCAAACCTAACCAGCGGGGACCACATGTCAGTGTGACAGAGGACTAATTGAGGTTAGTTAGTTCCTAACCAAAATATTAGCACACATGGGTCCCACTGTCAGTGTCCTGGGAGGTTAATTAGGGCGTCATTAGCCCCTAATGGCGTGTCCACATCATCCAAACCGGCGGTTAGCCGCCGGCGATGACCTGAGGCGGCGGAGGACGTCCGAAACTTCGCTTTGGCGACCATTTGGATGGCGGTTTGGTGCTACGCGCAGCTGGGGCACGTGCTCATCTGGCAGTGCAAGCGGGAGGAGCTGGGGTGGACCGAGCTGACGTCGGTGAGCTCGTCCGTGATAGTCGAAGCTCGGGTGAGCTCAGGAATGAAGCTGCAGTGGGCGTGGCGATGTGGGAGTAGCATCTATGGCCTCTAAGCAGTGCGGTGAGCACGACGGACACACTCCCGGGACTTAAAGGTCACCGGAATCACATTGGCATTGAGCTCTCGCGGTGGCAATTCTCAGTCATCGGTGAAGTAGCGGCTACGGCGTGCGAACAAGGATAATTGTAGGGGGTTCAAACTATGGCCTCATAGTGAGCACGCTGGGCGGCTCGGCGAGCTCATGGAAGCACCGGAGCGAGAGGAGCGGTGAGGTGGATCTCCGGTGGCCAGCGATAAAGAAGTTGAAGAGGGTGATGTTGTGGGGCGTCCGGCGTCGCGTGGCTCGACAAGGGAGATGTAGACATTGAGGCGGATCCCGTGGACATAGAGAGGAGGCGCGAGGGGGGCAGTGGCCACGGTAGTGGTGAGCTGCGCGCTGCGAGCATGTTCGGGCGGCTGCAGATGAGGGATCCAGAGAGGCAGAGAGAAACCAGAGAGGCGGGGGAGTGGACAAGGGGGTGCTGGGCATCTCCGAGGTGAGCTGGGGGAGCATGGGAGGTAAGCAGGAGGTGGCTGCTGTGGTGGCCGCGGGCACTCGCGTGGGGGCACGCAACTGACTGCTTCGGGGCAAGGGGAGGTAGATGCCAGGAGAAGGTGGGCTAGGCCACCGGCACTGGTCCAGGTGGGCTGTGCCAGGTAAGTGGCCCAGTGGCCTTCTGTCCCTCTCTTTTATTATTTGTTTCGGTTCTCTAATTTCCCTGCTACTGTTTTGGCTTTAGTAAAAATACTAAAGCATTTAATAAAATCCTGAAAATAAATGTGGGCACTATTTGAATTATTTCCAACAACCCTCATTTGGTTTTAGAATTATTTGAGTAGTTAAAATATTTATAGCACTTAAATGCACAAATTCAAGTACTTTATGATTTAATTCAAAATCCAGAATGGCCTAGAGTTATGTGCACCATTTTTGGTAGAGGTTGTAGACCAATTCAAAAATGATAAACATTTATGAAGGGCATTATGTATTCATTGAGAATATTTTTAACTTGAACCTAGTTGAGTTATTTTGGTGCTAGGGTTTGTTCACCCCCAATTCAAGTTTCAAAAATTTAAACATGATGCATGGATGTAGTTGCAACTATTTGCAGGCAAATTCTAGGGCTGTGATAGAATGCACTAATGCATGTTGCGTGGTAGAGGATTCTTAAGCATACTACATCAAACTAATGGTAGTGGATCTAGGTAGTAATCCGTCTATACCAGGCCCATGTGTCAGTTAATGCAAAGAGAGAGGTGCGTACACATAATTGCCGAAGCGTGCTCAACTGGCATACATGATGGCATTACAGAGTAAGGCATGTATTGTCACTTCAATGTGAAGACCTGTTGAATAGTTTCCTCTGAACGATGGGGAACAGTGCCTCTACGCGCATCCTATCTGATAACAACAACCATTGGCAATGGCTCTGGGCGCCAATTACGTACCTACTCCTCCTTCCGGTTTACTAGTAGTAGATGATGAGTCCTAATATACTTTTTTGTACTATTACTTTGTAAAAGTACTCAATTCATGGCCTCATTTTCCTCAAGAAATTGTCTTTACCAACGTGTTAATATCGGCAATGCATGCATGCGTGAATAACGAATGATTAAACCTTGCATGCAATGTTTTAACAAAGCTTTGAAATGTGAACATGTGAATGTGAGGGACTACAACCCTCATGCATGCATGCAATAGTCACATGTACACATGCACATAAAAATGCGTGTGACGCCCTAATGCATGCATGCATGCAACAGTAAACATGCACATGCACACAGTCAAGCATGGGTACAACACACGACAGAACACACCCGCTCACTCTCAAGTGCTCAATCTACACGTGCATGCACACACACATACACATCCAGGGTGAGCTGGTGACCGTATAAACACCGAAAAATATATATATTGACCGCAATGAGCGTATTATGAAGTCCACTGATAGAACGTTTACAAAGCTTAGTCGACTGAGATTTAACCAAGTCTCAGTCAAGTGACATAACATGCAATAGATAAAAAGAAAAAACTAAGAAAATTTTGCACGAATCTTAATGTAAGATCTAACGGATATAGAATCGACTGAGACTTCGTTATGTCTTAGTCGGCTGAGACTTAGCAAGACTGTTTTACAAATATGCATTGACCGCCAGTGTATTCATCTCGTTTCAAGTTAATCCATATTAACCAGAAAAGAGGCAGTACAGGCTAGCACTACTTTGTTGTGTCCCGTCAACTCACAGAACGAGGAGAAGTTTGCAGGACGAGGTGAAGCTTGCTTACTACACCCTCTCCATCTACAACATGCGCGGTGGCTCATAGGACAAGGAGAAGCTTTTGACTAATGCAACCTCTCCCTCACCCAGACAGTGGACGTGCAGCAGTTTGTTTGTTGTCAGATTGCCAGAAGCATACACTGGTGCAGAGACGTGCTATACAAACGGTTTTTACCCCCTTTCCGTGACGGTTTTTTAAATCGTCGCCTAGTGAGTGTGTGCGATAGGGGTGGTCCTTCCCACACAACCCAAAAACCGTCGGGGATAGGCCCTCTGGTCGCACACGCGGGGCAAAATGAGCTCGTGTGCAATCAGGCGAGGCATCAGAGACAATTATACAAGCCCAATTGTTTGCGTTCATATGTACATCCCACATAGTGAATCCTAGAAAAACGTTTCCATTCTTATGTATATCACACACATTTTTTATGTGGAAACATTTGTGCAAGGTGTCCTAACGCAAACAGTTCTCTCGCGGAAGACGTGTGTGATTTTTAATTGTTCCAACACGCCTACTTTTTTGAAACCGTGTGGGTTGTATGACTTCATCACCCACGATGTTGTCAGAGAAACCGTCTGCAATAGAAAACCCCAATAAGCACGGTAATTGGCCAATTATTGATAATCCATGTAGTAATAAAATTGACATTTCTCATAAAACACACCATATATTTCATAACCGTATAACGGCAACCAGGATTTCATAATCGAATTACATCAGATAGCTTCAGCCCTCAATTACACCATATAGGGATATAGCTAGCTACGCCATTACACAGCAGCACCAAGTTTTACATGCAACATCGAAAACCTTTGGAAAGTAGCATCATACATGGTAAATAGACAGATGAATCTCATCCGGGAAACTACAGAAGCGGAAGGCAAATATTGAGCCTTCAGTGATGTTGAATGTCCTTGCAACTTTAGGCCAGTCGCTATGGATAATTGCCCGCCCAACCTCTGTCCTCTTGAGGAAGACTTCAATATTGTACCGTGGGTGTTCGATGAATACCTTCCTCGCCTCTTGACCATGGAGGTGGTTTGACAGGTAATCATCGGTGAACTGCTTTGGAAAGTACTAAAGACAAAGATATGCATAAATCATTGTTATAAATTTTGAATGGCACAAGGGGAAAAACAAGGTAAAAGAGTTAGTACCATCCTATAGTTTACTGATGTCTTCTTCATTGTGCAAACAAAGATCTTGCTGTTATTCTTTGCCAGTTTCTTTATCCTAACAATCTTTTTGAGTTTCTTGACTTGACTGATATTCATGGACATCTCATTTCCCCATATGAAAAATGGGTCGAACAATGGGTCTAAGCCTCTGACAGTAGAACCTACATGTGCAAGACCAAATTGTAAGAAACCTAAATATTAGAATGATTCATGTAACTGCACAATAATGTGCTATTAGTGAAATGATCGTGCATGAGCAAACCTCGATGCTAAAGTGCAGTGTCTCCCATTGTTTCCGTACAACACATATAAGGAAGATCTTGATCAGGTAAACTGAGAGTTGCCATACTATCAGTACAATATATTAATGAAAAATAAACAAATTGCAGATCCAACATATTAACTCGAGACGCATGGAAAAGCCAGTTCACCTAACCAAGCATGCTAAACAATTTGGAAATAGGGCAATTATATATGTTTCTCATGCATTGAGTACATCCAAATTTGATTTATTTCTCACTTGCATAACAATACAAAATTGTACCCACAACAAATGAAAACCAAATTGTAGAATTTAACTAAACTGTTAACTAGACAACAGAATAAATGAACAAAAAATGGTAACTGAGCACGGCATTGCAGAATAGAACATATACTAGAAGATAAGACAGTTAACGAAACCAAGAATGCTTGAGAACTACTATGAAATGTAGCAATTATTGGACCAAACTGTTAACTGAACATTACATTTCAGAATATCAGATTGCATATTAACATTACAGAGTGATGTCTACTACACAATCTTCTTCTTGTAGACATTGTTAGGCCTCCAAGTGCAGAGGTTTGTAGGACAGTAGCAAATTTCCCTCAAGTGGATGACATAAGGTTTATCAATCCGTAGGAGGCATAGGATGAAGATGGTCTCTCTCAAGCAACCCTGCAACCAAATAACAAAGAGTCTCTTGTGTCCCCAACACACCCAATACAATGGTAGATTGTATAGGTGGACTAATTCGGCGAAGAGATGGTGATACAAGTGCAATATGGATAGTAGATAAAGGTTTTGTAATCTGAAATTATAAAAACAGCAAGGTAACTAATGATAAAAGTGAGCATAAACGGTATTGCAATGCTAGGAAACAAGGCCTAGGGTTCATACTTTCACTAGTGCAAGTCCTCTCAACAATAATAACATAATTGGATCACATAACTATCCCTCAACATGCAACAAAGAGTCATTCCAAAGTCACTAATAGCGGAGAACGAACAAAGAGATTATGGTAGGGTACGAAACCACCTCAAAGTTATTCTTTCCAATCAATCTGTTGGGCTATTCCTATAGGTGTCACAAACAGCCCTAGAGTTCGTACTAGAATAACACCTTAAGACACAAATCAACCAAAACCCTAATGTCACCTAGATACTCCAATGTCACCTCAAGTATCCGTGGGTATGATTATACGATATGCATCACACAATCTCATATTCGTCTATTCAACCAACACATAGGACCTCAAAGAGTGCCCCAAAGTTTCTACCGGAGAATCACGACGAAAACGTGTGCCAACCCCTATGCATAGTTTCATGGGCGGAACCCGCAAGTTGATCACCAAAACATACATCAAGTGAATCACGTGGTATCCCATTGTCACCATAGATACGCATGGCAAGACATACATCAAGTGTTCTCAAATCTTTAAAGACTCAATCCGATAAGATAACTTCAAAGTGGAAACTCAATCCATTACAAGAGATTAGAGGGGGGGGGAAACATCATAGGATCCAAATATAATAGCAAAGCTCGCGATGCATCAAGATCGTAACACCTCAAGAACATGAGAGAGAGAGAGATCAAACACATAGCTACTGGTACATACCCTCAGCCCCGAGGGAGAACTACTCCCTCCTCATCATGGAGAGCACCGGGATGATGAAGATGGCCACCAAAGAGGGATTGCCCCTCTGGCAGGGTGCAGAAACGGGTCTAGATTGGTTTTCGGTGGCTATCGAGGCTTCTGGCGGTGGAACTCCCGATCTATTGTGCTCCCGGATGTTTTTAGGGTATATGGAGATATATAGGCGGAAGAAATACGTCAGGGGGGCATGAGGGGCCCACAAGGGTGGAGGGCGCGCCCAGGGGGGTGGGCGCACCCCCTGACTCGTGGCCTCCTCGTAGATCCCCTGACGTGCACTCCAAGTCTTCTGGGCTTCTTCCAATCCAAAAATATGTTCCGTGAAGTTTCAGGTCAATTGGACTCCGTTTGGTTTTCCTTTTCTGCGATATTCTAAAACAAGGTAAAAACAGAAAGTGGCACTGGGCTCTGGGTTAATAGGTTAGTCCCAAAAAATGATATAAAAGTGTATAATAAAGCCCATAAACATCCAAAATAGTAGATAATATAGCATGGAGCAATCAAAAATTATAGATACGTTGGAGACGTATCAAAGAGTACAAATCACTAGAAGGCATTGGCAGTGGCCTCGAGAAAATAGCACGAACTGTATTTTAAAGTAGACAACCGCATGGAGGTGTCGACGGTGGCCTCGTAGATGAGGTGCTCCTCCAAGATCTGGCGGTCGGCACGCATGGCAGCCATCATGATCTCATTCGCGCGTGCGGACGCGATTTTCTTCTCCTCTACCAGATGTTACTGAACTAAATGCTATATTACGTGCAAAGTGGTTGTGGCGACGCTTAATTGGAGGATGGGGCAGTGATTTGGGCGGAAGGTGCCGCGCCGTCGGTCGAGCCATGTGGGATGGGGAAGGAGGAGGATGGTGTGGCTGGGGTGTGGATTACCCTACCATATCGGCGAGGCCGGGCAGCACGAAGAAGGGTCGCTGACAAGGAGGCGGCGCAGCAAGAAGAAGGGTTACCGACAAGGAGGCGGCGCTGCAATAAGAAGGGTCACAGGCGAGGAGACGGCGCTGCCAGTAAGCAGAAGTGGAGGTTTGAACTTGGAAAGCAAGGAGGAATAGTGGAAATGTGGCTTTTTGTGCGGGCAGGGAGATATATATTTCCATGGTGGACGATTTTTTTCGCTCGGTGCCGCGAGAAACTGGCACGCAAGTGTGGTTCAAGCATGGGCAGTGGACTATAGATGATGAAGCTTCATGCGTAAGCCATACAAGACGGTGCGTCAAGATATTTTATATCGCATCCCACACGATTCTTGCTAGTAAACTATTTGTGGTATACCTGATTTTTTTTCATTCTGTTTTGAAAGACCGACGATGTTACAGAGGGAAAGGATGGTATTTGAATTGCTAGAACATTTATCTGCAGTGAACATGCAGATATATGAGTGTCGTGTTAAATTTTGGAATTGTTCTGGGTTTGTTTGGCCTTTTATGCATTAATTGAGTTTCTAGGCATTTAATGTGCATAATTCAAATTTGAACTGCAAGCACATGCTCCGGTGCACCAAAGTTTGTTGAAAAATCACATGTGTGTCTTTGGGTGAACTTATAGGCCCCTTGCAAGAAATGGGAATGAAATTCAAACATCTGGGCATCGTGGCTCGGCAGAAACATTGAGAAACTTGGTGTTTAAATTCCTGTAAATCCAAAACTTGGCATTGTGTCATGTCATGGCACCAACATGCTGTGGTAAATTTTTTGGCCGAATTGGGACAAGTTTTGGTATAAGCTTCTTGCAAACCGGAGCTTCTCTCAAGAAGGCTCATGGTTCCGAGACGGAAATGTGTCACCTTTGTGTGCGAAATGACATATGCTGCCCACCCTCTTGATATTTACAGATCCAACATAGAACTATGTGAGTGTCTTGTTAAAATTTGGAATTATACCGGGTTCGTTTGGCCTTATTATACATTAGTTGAGTTTCTGCGCATTTAATGTTCATAATTTAAATTTGAACTACAAGCACATGCTCCTGTGCACCAAAGTTGGTTGAAAAATCACATGTGTGTCCTTGGGTGAATTTCTAGGTCCAAGAAATGGGAATGAAATTCAAACATCTGGGCGTCGTGGCTTGGCCAAAAACATTGAGAAACTTGATTTTTAAATTCCTATAAATCCAAAACACGCATGACAATCATGAAACTTGGCATGGTGTCATGACATGGCACCAACATGCTATGGTAATTTTTTTGGCCGAATTGGGACAAGCTTTGGTATAATCTTCTTGCAAACCGGAGCTTCTCTCAAGAAGGCTCATGGTTCCGGAAGGGAACATGTCACCTTCGTGTGCAAAATGACATACACTACCTTTTCCCGCCTTGATTTTTTAGGGAGGCAACATAGACCAATAGGAGTTTCGTGCTAAATTTTGGAATTATTCTGGGTTCATTTGGCCTTTTTATACATTAATTGAGTTTCTGGGCATTTTATGTGCATAATTCAAATTGAACTACAAGCACATGCTCCAGTGCACCAAAGTTGGTTAAGAAATCATTCACTTGTACTTGGGTGAATTTCTAGGTCCCATGCAAGAAATGGGAATGGAATTCAAACATTTGGGCGTCGTAGCTCGGCTGGAAACATCGAGAAACTTTGTTTTTAAATTCCTATAAATCCAAAACTCGCTCGAAAATCATGAAACTTGGCATGGTGTCATGACATGGCACCAACATGATGTGGTATTTTTTGTCCGATTTGCGAAGGGGCACACATTAACAACCAAGAAATTCATTTTGGAACAACTGTTGTCACGTTACAATCGGAAACACAAGTATTATTGAAACCATGGGCGTTCTACTTACCATTTACGTGCCACCATGCGTCCCTTTTTATTGGCTAGGAGGCATCGTGTGGGGGAGCTATTTGAGTACGGGAGGCGTGTGATCAGACCCCTATGCATGCTTATTGGGAGGAGAGCCCTTTGACCTCCATCCACCGCCCACCTATCTCCCAACGCCCCCATTAATAGCGCTTGAGCCCCTGTTTTATGGTGTGGCTATGTCTCAGTCAACTGAGATTTAAGAAGAAGAAAGAAAATCTAAAAAGAAAATTTTGCATGGATATTGATGTAAGATCTGACAGACATATATAGCATCGATTGCGACTTATAGCAAGACTGATATGAATATGTAAGGACGATGACAGTGGATAATAATTGTCTTACATATTTAGGAAGATAATTAAAAATTCCACATGCGGCAACGCCCATAATACATAGGGACATTTACATCTATGCCCCTAATTTGCGCCCACTCTCAGATTTACCCCTAATTTCAAAGCCTGCTCAAATTTGCCCCTCCGCCGTTAGGTGCACTTAGAGAAATACCCTTCTGTGTCGTTACCGTCCGGTCAAAGCAGGTCAAAGCCGGTCAAAGGGCTTTGACCATCTTGAAAAAAATAGCCAAAAAATTCTAAAAAATCTGAAAATTTGTGGGATCAAAGATACTCAGGTTCGCAAGGTCCGTGCAAAGTTTCGTGCTGTTCGTACATTCCAAGAGCTCATGTCAGAGGAAAAACAATAAATATGTAAGCCTGTGAACAGTAAATTCAAAAAAATAGTAAGAAAATTCAAAAAAATATGAAATTTTTTGGCATCAAAGAGGCTCGGGTCTGCAAGCTACGTGCAATTTTTTGTTGTGTTTGGACATTGGAGGGGCTTGTGGAGAAAAAACAAAATTTGGCTCAGGAAAAAACTTGGGAAAAAATGACTATTTTGTTTTTTCTTGCTAGAGATCTTCGCATGTCATTTGATCACAAAAACTTGCAAGCACCTTGTGCACCCAAGCCACTTTGATGCCAAAAAATTTCATATTTTTTTATTTTTGTTTTGCTATTTTATTTCAAATTTATTGTTCACAAGCGTGCAGATTAACTTTTTTCCTCGCCACGAGCTCCTGGAATGTCCAAATAGCACGAAAATTTGCACACACCTTGGGCACATGAGTATCTTCGATCTCACAAAATTTTAGATTTTTTAGATTTTTTTTGCTATTTTTTTCAGGACGGTCAAAGCTGTTTGACCCGACGGTAACGGCGCAAAAGGGCATTTCTATAAGGGCACCTAACGGCGGAGGGGCAAATTTGAGCAGGCTTTCGAATTAGGGGTATATCTGATTAGGTGGTTCGAGTTAGGGACAGAAATGCAAATGGCCCTAATACATAAGGGCAAAAGAAAAAGGAAGACGCAGATAACAATCTGGCTCGTTGATCTCTACTTTCTTGATGCATTGTTGTAGGCCACAGAGACTAGTTCTAGCGACGAGCGGCGATGAGCTCTTTTGTGTCCTCAATACGCTGCTTGAGAGCATGCACGAATTCCTCCACCAGCCTTTCATGCTCGATGCGGAGCATGGCATTCTCTTCCATAAGTTTCTTGACAATGACGCTCGTCCTCTTCAATAAGGCAGGGGTCTCCTCGTGTTGCTTCATCATTTTGGCGATCTTCGCCATCAGCAGGTCGCGCTCGGTGCGGAGCTTTGCCTTGTCCTCCCCTAGTCCCTGGATGATGCTGGTAGCATTTTCAAACAAGGCATTCATCTCGTCCTGCAGCTTCATCCAGCTGGAGATACGATCCATCAGGTCATCGAGCATAGCACACACGTGCCTGTGAGGGTCCTCGCCTACCCACGAGACATTTTCCCAGGCCGCCGCGTCGCGAGAGGACCTCTCTGCTGCATTCGCTGCATGGCGAGACATCTCTGCTACTTCCGTGGCGCGACCGGACCGTCTGCTGCATCAACAGCGCGGTA
Organism: Triticum dicoccoides; assembly: GCF_002162155.2. NCBI lineage: Eukaryota > Viridiplantae > Streptophyta > Magnoliopsida > Poales > Poaceae > Triticum > Triticum dicoccoides. The sequence goes on from NC_041380.1 coordinate 401,816,214, forward strand.
GGACCTCTGTGTTGCTTCGGCGGTGCGGTGGGACCTCTGTGCTGCTACGGCGGTGCAGCGGGACATGTCGGCTGCTTTCGCAGCGAGGCGGGACATCTCTCCTACTTCCGCTTCATGCTCGCCTCTCCCTGGTAGTAATCTCTCGACCAAGAACTCATGCGGGCCATGGTAGACGCAAGGGAACGATGATGAAAGACTTGTTTCAAAGCGAGGCACTATTTCTGGATGGCGTAACGTGGGCATGCGTTCTCGGCCGTGTACGTGGCGTTTGCACCATAGGGTGCACCGCAACAGGCGATGTCAGCACACGTCTTGTTCCATCAACCGTGCTTGCTCGTTATTACCATCACGCACGCTTCTTTTAATTATAATGTGCGACCATCTAAGGCACACACCTTGATCTATCTAACTATTTCTATTTGTTGTGGCTAGTCACAAACAGTTCATCCGTGTGAAGTGTATGCCGCCAATCGTAGACACCTTGATCTGGCCGATCGTTTCTATTGTGTTGCCTAATCGCATATGGTTCATCTGAGTGAACTGTATGCTGTCAATCTCACACACACCTTGATCTACCTGACCGTTTTTGTTGTGTTTCCTAATCACAAATAGTTCATCTAGGTGAATGGTATGCTGTATATCGCACACACCTTCATCTAGCTGCCTGTTTCTGTTGTTAAACTCATCGCAAATAGTTCATTCAAGTGAAATGTATGCCATGCATCGCACATGCAACTATAATCTGAAACGTGTGTGTTGTCTCCGCCGTCACAAATGTTTCGTATCTTTGTTATGGTTTTATTACATCACTGTTTGTGATTAATGCATCGTAGACAGTTTTGTTGAAGGGTATCTGATTGTAGTGTCGCATTGGCAGCATCCTTCAGTAGTGATGCACTGTAGTGTCATCATTGTTTGACTTCCCAAAGAGGCGAAGAGCCAAGCGCAGGGTTTAGTAGTACGAGTAGTACTAGTATACACGTACTAGGAACCGCATGGTGGAGCATCTGCACTCTTATTTTATTTTAATCTGTGATAAAGTACACATTTATTCTGGAGTGGTGCGGAAAACGGCATCCCAATGAAGTGGTAATATTCAAAAACATCGAACATGTACCATGCTCTAATATTTCTTGGCCTCCGTGCGACACCTAGCCCGTCTGTGTTATTGCTCCTTGTCCCTCTCAAGTGCCCATCTGTGTTATCGCTCCTCGCCTCTCTCAAGGAGCGGCGGGTGGCCATTTTGCCATCAATTGAGATCGGTTTGCTCACACTCTGGTCCCACATGTCAGTGATATGCCAAGGGGAAGCGCGTTGACCGATAGGCCATACGGGCACTTGGTTTTTCCCCTTCATACTAGTAGGAGCGGATTCAAAGAAGAGTGCATTGATGGTTGCTTCGTCCGAGCAACTTACTGTGGAAAAGGCGAGGCTTATGATTTGACTGCTCAGTACTCAATTTTACTACAGCGCAACGATCGAGCTGAGTCTCCCGCACGGTTGTGCACTCTAATTTGGTGCATGGCACATGGACTCGGATGTTGAATGGCTTCTGACAATGCTATCAAGCTTCCAGCATTTGTTTACATAATTGATGTACACATAATTTTCTAGCGACATGAAATTGTACAATGCTCTGAAGCTTTCAGCTTTTGTTTCATTTGTCTTGCCAGCTAGAAGGTTGTCTCATTATAACATCAATCAAATAGAACGGAAACTAACATCCAATGATCTTTCACAAAAAATAAAAAAATAACTTCCTTGCTAATGCATCTCAATGATTAGCATATCAGAGCCAATATTTACATCACAACTAAAGACAAGGTTGTGAGAAGGTGTTATAAAGAAAAAAATTAAAATTGATCCATGCTTTTGTTGGCAGCGACTTTGTTGCAGCTCTGTCTAAATCAACAAGACATGTTGGCAAAAAAAGTAGCTATCAGGAGCATGGAACATTCTGATCATTTTGTGCAGTCCCACTAAAATAGAGCTGAGCGTCCCTATTCCAAAGATACTGAGTAAGTGTGATTACAATCATTGTTCAAAAAATTGGTAAGTAGTAGTTGCTCGTTCTGCTTGGGAGTAGTGATTAACCAGTGAATCGGTCTATTAACTAGATTAATCGGTCGACCATTAATCGGGAGATTAAATATGAACTTGCCAACATATATCTAGTTTTTTACGTATTATACCATACTATCTTGCTCTCAACTATGTATACAAAAATATGCTACTATTTGGTTGAACCCTAGCTATTAAGGAGCGAGACGGGGATGGGAGGGGTAACTGGCTAAAATTTTGGGCTTTGTTTGCCCACAAATTAATGGGCCATCAACGATTAATCGACCTAACAACCGACTAGTCAGTCTCACAGGCCAATTAATCGGCCTCACAAGTTAACATGATGAATATGTGTTATTCAATTCGGCCACCCTACGAGTAGCTATTAACTAGCCCGTTAACAGTGATTACAATAATAGAGGACTATTGATTCTTGATAACCCACAAGTATAGGGGATCCCAACAGTTTTCGATGGTAGAGTATTCAACCCAAATTTATAGATTCGACACAAGGGGAGCCAAAGAATATTTGCAAGTATTAGCAGCTGAGTTGTCCATTCAATGACACCTGGAGATTAATTATCTGCAGCAATATGATCAGTAGCAAAGTAATATGATAGTTTTGATACTAGTGGTAACGGTGGCAATAACGGTAACAGTGATAACAATGATTTTGGAGCAAGTGTAACAGTAGCAACAGCAATAGTAACTTAGCAGAAACAATATGTGGAAAATTTGTAGGCATTGGATCGGTGGATTCATTGGATGATATTCATCATATAATAGTCATAACCTAGCGCGATACAAGACTAGCTCCAGTTGATAAATATAATGTAGGCATGTATTCCGTAAATTGTCATACGTGCTTAAGGAAAGAACTTGCATGACATCTTTTGCCCTACCCTCCCGTGGCAACGGGGTCCATATGGAAACTAAGGGATATTAAGGCCTCCTTTTAATAGAGAACTGGAACAAAGCATTAGCACATAGTGAATACATGAACTCCTCAAACTACAATCATCACCAGAAAGTATCTCAAATACTGTCACTCCGGGGTTTACGGATCATAACACGTAATAGGTGACTATAACTTGCAATTTCGGATCTAGAACATAGATATAATGGTGATAACGTAAATGGTTCAGATCTGAAATCATGGCACCTGGGTCCAAAGTGACAAGCATTAAGCATGGCAGAGTCATAGCAACATCAATCTCAGAACATAATGGATACTAGGGATTAGGCCCTAACAAAACTAACTCGATTACATGATGAATCTCATCCAACTCCTCACCGACCAGTGAGCCTAGAAAGGAATTACTCACTTCCGGTAGGAAGCATCATGGAATTGGTGATGGAGAAGGGTTGGTGACGACGAAGATCGAAGATCCCCCTCTCCGAAGCCCCAAACGGACTCCAGATCTAGCCTCTTGATGAAGAATAGGAGGGGGCGGCGGCTCTGTCTTGTTAAATGCGATAATTCTTTCTCATTGATTTTTTCTTCAAAAATAGGATTTTATAGAGTTGGAATCAGGGTCTACGGGACCATCAGGTGGGCACAACCCACCTGGGCATGCCTGGAGGGGGGTGCGCCCTGGTGGGTTGTGCTCACCCAGGGCCCCCTCCAGTGGTTATTGGCTCCAATATTTTTATTTTATTCCATAAAAAATCTCCAAAAAGTTTTGTTCCATTGCAAGAACTTCTAGTTCTGCATAAAAACAACACCATGGTAGTTCTTCTGAAAACAGCGTCAGTTCGGGTTAGTTTCATTCAAATCATGCAAATTAGAGTCTAGAACAAGAGGAAATCGTTAGGAAAAGTAGATACGATGGAGATGTATCAACTCCCCCAAGCTTAAACCTTTGCTTGTCCTCAAGCAATTCAGTTGATAAACTGAAAGTGAAAAAGAAAAACTTTTACGAACTCTTTTGCTCTTGTTTACATAAATAAGCTTAAGTAGCACCCAGGTTTTCAGCAAAGATCATGACTAACCATGTGAACAATAACTTTTAAAAATTATATTAACTCATATCAGTGGCATAATCAACTAGCGAGCAATAATAAGATATCTCAAATGACAACACTTTGTCAAAACAACCATGATATAATATGACAATAGTGGTATCTCGCTAGCCCTTTCCAAGACCGTAAAACATAAATGGAGAGCACCTCCAAAGTTCAAGCTGCGACTAAACATTGTAATTCATGGTAGAAAAGATCCCGTCATGATGCACCCAACATTAGCTATACACAATGCATGAGGATGACAATAGTGCTCTGAGATCTGGCGCTTATTTGAGAAGGTGATGACACAACGTAAAAGTAAATAGATAGTCCCTTCGCATAGGGAAGTAGTGATTTTCAGCGGTGCCAAAGCTCAAAATTTTAAAACAGAGGTAAATGTAATTTTGAGAAATGCACCCTTCCTGTTTACTTCTTGACCATTAGTTATCAGTACCTTCCATGCTAAACACATTAGTGGCGGTTCCCAAGTGATAAAAGTAAATGTTTACTCCCCCTCCACCAACAAACACACTCCACGGCTGGCCGAATACACGGGTACCGTCCATACCAACAACAATTCTGGGGGAGTTTTGTTTACTTATTTACACTTTTGAATTCGGGACTAGGAATCCCTCTTATCGCCCCTCTCGTGCAAGGACGAGTGAATAAATGTTCATCATGAGAATAACCCACTTAGCATGGAAGATAGTAACTACCTCCTGTCACTCTATGAACAATCCAGGCACAAAAACGGATGTTTATTTGAAGTTTTCAGAGGTGGCACATGCAAATATACTTGGAACGGCAGGGTAATACCGCATATAGGTAGATATATGGTGGACTCATCTGGAATAACTTGGGTTTCGGGATTTTGATGCACAGGCAGTATTCCCACTTATTAGTACAGGCGAAGTCTAGCAAATAGGTTGAGAAACGGCCAGCTAGAGAGTGAAAACGGTCATGAACATGTATTATGTATAAGTAACATTGGACACTAGCATGAGTAGGATATGATCACCATGAACATAAATATCATATAGGCTATGTTGGTTTTGATTCAACTACATGCATGAACATGTGCCAAGTCAAGCCACTCAAAACATTCAGAGGAGGATACCATATCATCATACTATATCACAATCATTTTAACACAATGTTGACATCCAAGATAAATCATTATCCACTCCTAGCTACTTAAGCATGGCATGATAAACTATAATCTGCAATTATCATTGCAAACATGTTTAATCATAATAGGCTAAATCATGCATACTAGGTTAAACATATTTACACAAGTTGAGTTCATACCCGTTTCTCACTACCACAACCAGTTCATCAAATATCTTCATTATTGCCTTTCACTTGCACGACCGAATGATTTGAAAATAGTAATAGTGCAAGAGTGTCGTGGACTAAGCTGGAATATGCAAACATTTTATTCAAAAGGAGAAGACAAAGTAATATGGGATCTTCGTTAGGTCAATAACAATGCATATACGAGCCACTCAACATTTTCATCGTGGTCTTCTCCTCGGTAAGACTCAATAAAAAGAAAAGAATTTCAGAGAAACACACTAAAATATTTTTGGAATTTTTTTAGTTTTTCTTGAAGGAAGCAAATTAAAGAAAGAAAAACAAAAACGAGAAAAAGTATTTACACGGGAGAGCTCCCAGCAAGCAAAAGAAGAATCGAGAAATCTTTTGGGTTTTTCTTTTTAATACTACCACTAACTACTCTACCTTGTAGCCTTCAAGTATAATAGTAACATACAAAGATGTGATATTTCATCAATACATGGCTCACCTTCCACTCTCACATACTGCATAGGAGCACGTGTTGCAGCTGGCTCTTATTCTGTAGCCGGCTCATCTTCTCTATCCTCTTCTCTACCCTCCATGTCAGAAGAAAAATAATTTTTTAACCCTTATAGTCTGCTTACATAAGATTATTATACTTGCTCGAGGGAGGTAAACTTCTACATTCGCAGGGGATGTGGCATTGGCTATTGGGCGGCAATATGCGGTCATCTGGGTATGCCATAAAGGATACGAAGAGGCATCCTATATCAGCAAGGACCAACTTCACTACCGATAGCTCATCTAACAGAATGACCAAGTTAACTATGCTGAGGCTTGTGTAGTCATGAGATGGGTGACCGGATGGGAAGTGGACTTTGTTTTGTAATTTTTGACATTTTTTTTGTTTTTTGAACACATGTTAATTGAAGGTTTTTCGAACATAATGCATCCCAATACATATATGCTTATGTGGCAAGAAGTTAATGAGGAGAGAGGTGTTTGTAGTAACATAATATGTTACCGTAACATAACGCACACCAATGCAAAATGAGTCTACAACATAATAAATGAAGGCTTGCATGACACTACATTTATATATGTTACTACCCACTTGTTGGGGAACGTAGTAATTTCAAAATAATTCCTATGCACATGCAAGATCATGGTGATGCGTAGCAACGAGAGGGAAGAGTGTTGTCTGCGTACCCTCGTAGACCATAAGCGGAAGCATTATGACAATGTGGTTGATGTAGTCGTACGTCTTCACGATTGACTGATCCTAGCACCGAAGGTACGGCACCTCCACGATCTGCACATGTTCGGCTCGGTGATGTCCCATGAACTCATGATCCAGTAGAGTGTCGACGGAGAGCCTCGTCAGCACGACGGTGTGATGACGGTGATGATGATGCTACCGGAACAGGGCTTCGCCTAAGCACCGCTACAATATGATCGAGGTGGATTATGGTGGAGGGGGGCACCGCACACGGCTAAGAGATCATTGATCAACTTGTGTGTCTATGGGGTGCCCCCCTCCCCATATATAAAGGAGTGGAGGAGGGGGAGGGGGCAGCCTCCTAGGCGCTCCCCAAGGGGAGTCCTACTCCCAAGGGGAGTCCTACTCCCACCGGGAGTAGGATCCCCCCCTTCCCTAGTTGGATTAGGAGAGAAGGAAGGGGGAGGAAGGAGGAAGGAAAGGGGGGCCGGTGCCCCTCCCAATTAGGATTGGGCTTGGGGGCGTGCCCCCTCCTTTTTTCCCTTCTCCCCTCTCCCACTATGGCCCAATAAGGCCCATATACCTCCCGGGGGGCTCCGGTAACCTCCAGGTACATCGGTAAATGCCCGATCTCACCCGGAACCATTCCGATGTCCAAATATAGTCGTCCAATATATCGATCTTTATGTATCGACCATTTCGAGACTCCTCGTCATGTCTTCGGAACATCAAAACACATAAACTCATAATACGATCGTCACCGAACGTTAACCGTGCGGACCCTACGGGTTCGAGAACTATGTAGACATGACCGAGACACGTCTCTGGTCAATAACCAATAGTGGAACCTGGATGCTCATATTGGTTCCTACATATTCTACAAAGATCTTTATCGGTCAAACCGCATAACGATATATGATGTTCCCTTTGTCATCGGTATGTTACTTGCCTGAGATTTGATAGTCGGTATCTCAATACCTAGTTCAATCTCGTTACTGGCAAGTCTCTTTACTCGTTCCGTAATGCTACATCTCGTCACTAACTCATTAGCTACATTGCTTGCAAGGCTTGTAGTGATGTACATTACCGAGAGGGCCCAAAGATACCTCTCCAACAATCGGAGTGACAAATCCTAATATCAATCTATGCCAACTCAACAAACACCATCGGAGACACATGTAGAGCACCTTTATAATCACCCAGTTACGTTGTGATGTTTGGTAACACACAAAGTGTTCCTCCGGTATTCGGGAGTTGCATGATCTCATAGTCATAGGAACATGTATAAGTTATGGAGAAAGCAATAGCAACAAACTAAACTATCATCATGCTAAGCTAACGGATGGGTCAAGTCAATCACATCATTCTCTAATGATGTGATCCCGTTAATCAAATGACAACTCATGTCTATGGTTAGGAAACATAAACATCATTGATTCAACGAGCTAGTCAAGTAGAGGCAAACTAGTGACACTCTGTTTGTCTATGTATTCACACATGTACTAAGTTTCCGGTTAATACAATTCTAGCATGAATAATAAACATTTATCATGATATAAGGAAATATAAATAACAACTTTATTATTGCCTCTAGGGCATATTTCCTTTAGTCTCCCACTTGCACTAGAGTCAATAATCTAGATTACATTGTAATGATTCTAACACCCATGGAGTCTTGGTGTTGATCATGTTTTGCTCGTGAGAGAGGCTTAGTCAATGGGTCTACAACATTCAGATATGTATGTATCTTGCAAATCTCTATGTCTCCCTCCTTGACTTGATCGCGGATGGAATTGAAGCATATCTTGATGTGCTTGGTTCTCTTGTGAAATCTAGATTCCTTTGCCAAGGCAATTGCACTAGTATTGTCACAAAAGATTTTCATTGGACCCGATGCACTAGGTATGACACCTAGATCGGATATGAACTCCTTCATCTAGACTCGTTCATTTGCTACTTCCGAAGCAGCTATGTATTCCGCTTCACACATAGATCCTGCCATGACGCTCTGCTTGGAACTGCACCAACTGACAGCTCCACCATTTAATAAAAACACGTATCCGGTTTGTGACTTAGAGTCATCCGGATCAGTGTCAGAGCTTGCATTGACGTAACCGTTTACGATGAGCTCTTTGTCACCTCCATATACGAGAAACATATCCTTAGTCCTTTTTAGGTATTTCAGGATATTCTTGACCGCTGTCCAGTGATCCACTCCAGGATTACTTTGGTACCTCCCTGCTAAACTGATAGCACGGCACACATCAGGTCTGGTACATGATACGTCTCCAACGTATCTATAATTTTTTATTGCTCCATGCTATATTATCTACTGTTTTGGACATTATTGGGCTTTATTATCCACTTTTATATTATTTTTGGGACTAACCTATTAACCGGAGGCCCAGCCCAGAATTACTGTTTTTTGCCTGTTTTAGGGTTTCGAAGAAAAGGAATATCAAACAGAGTCCAAACGGAATGAAACCTTCGGGAACGTGATTTTCTCAACGAACAAGACCCGGGAGACTTGGACCCTACGTCCAAAAAGAAAAGAGGAGGCCACGAGGTAGGGGGCGCGCCTACCCCCCCCCCTAGGCGCGCCCTCCACCCTCGTGGGCCCCCTGTTACTCCACCGACGTACTCCTTCCTCCTATATATACCTATGTACCCCCAAATGATCAGATACGGAGCAAAAACCCTAATTCCACCGCCGTAACTTTCTGTATCCACGAGATCCCATCTTGGGGCCTGTTTCGGAGCTCCGACGGAGGGGGCATTGATCATGGATGGCTTCTACATCAACACCATAGCCCCTCCGATGAAGTGTGAGTAGTTTACCTCAGACCTATGGGTCCATAGTTAGTAGCTAGATGGCTTCTTCTCTCTTTTTGGATCTCAATACAATGTTCTCCCCCTCTCTTGTGGAGATCTATTCGATGTAATCTTCTTTTTGCGGTGTGTTTGTTGAGACCCATGAATTGTGGGTTTATGATCAGGTCTATCTATGAATAATATTTGAATCTTCTATGAATTCTTTTATGTATGATTGGTTATCTTTGCAAGTCTCTTCGAATTATCAGTTTAGTTTGGCCTACTAGATTGATCTTTCTTGCAATGGGAGAAGTGCTTAGCTTTGGGTTCAATCTTGCGTGTCCTTTCCCAGTGACAGTAGGGGCAGCAAGGCACGTATTGTATTGTTGCCATCGAGGATAACAAGATGGGTTTTTCTTCATATTGCATGAGTCTATCCCTCTACATCATGTCATCTTGGTTAAGTCGTTACTCTATTTTTAACTTAATACTCTAGATGCATGTTGCATAGCGGTCGATGAGTGGAGTAATAGTAGTAGATGCAGGCAGGAGTCGGTCTACTTGTCTCAGACGTGATGCCTATATACATGATCATACCTAGATATTCTCATAACTATGCTCAATTCTGTCAATTGCTCAACAGTAATTTGTTCACCCACCGTAGAATAATTATGCTCTGAGAGAAGCCACTAGTGAAAGCTATGTCCCCCGGGTCTATCTTTATCATATTAATCTCCTACTACTTAGTTATTTCCTTTTGCTTTTACTTTGAATTTATTTTACTTTGCATATTTATCACAAAAATACCAAAAATATTATCTTATCATACCTATCAGATCTCACTCTCGTAAGTGGCCTTATAGGGATTGACAACCCCTATTTGCGTTGGTTGTGAGGATTTATTTGTTTTTTGCAGGTACGAGGGACTCGCGCGTAGCCTCCTACTGGATTGATACCTTGGTTCTCAAAAACTGAGGGAAATACTTACGCTACTTTGCTGCATCATCCCTTCCTCTACGGGGAAAACCAACGCAGTGCTCAAGAGGTAGCAGTACACATCATTGCATACATGATAGAGCCTATGGCTGAATCATAGGGAACACCTTTCATTTTCTCTCTATCTTCTGGAGTGGTCGGGCATTGAGTCTGACTCAACTTCACACCTTGTAATACAGGCAAGAACCCTTTCTTTGTGTGATCCATTTTGAACTTCTTCAAAACTTTATCAACGTGTGTGCTTTGTGAAAGTCCAATTAAGTGTCTTGATCTATCTCTATAGATCTTGATGCCCAATATATAAGCAGCTTCACCGAGGTCTTTCATTGAAAAATTCTTATTCAAGTATCCTTTTATGCTATTCAGAAATTCATTATCATTTTCGATCAACAATATGTCATCTACATATAATATCAGAAATGCTACGGAGCTCCCACTCACTTTCTTGTAAATACAGGCTTCTCCAAAAGTCTGTATAAAACCATATGCTTTGATCACACTATCAAAGTGTATATTACAACTTCAAGAGGCTTGCACCAGTCCATAAATGGATCGCTGGAGCTTGCACACTTTGTTAGCACCTTTTGGATCGACAAAACCTTCTGGTTGCATCATATACAACTCTTCTTTAAGATATCCATTAAGGAATGCAGTTTTGACATTCATTTGCCAAATTTAATAATCATAAAACGCAGCAATTGCTAACATGATTCGGATGGACTTAAGCATCGCTACAGGTGAGAAGGTCTCATCGTACTCAACTCCTTGAACTTGTCGAAAACCTTTTGCAACAAGTTGAGCTTAGTAGACAGTAATATTACCGTCAGCTTTAGTCTTCTTCTTGAAGATCCATTTATTCTCTATGGCATGTCGATCATCGGGCAAGTCAACCAAAGTCCATACTTTTTTTCTCATACATGGATCCCATCTCAGATTTCATGGCCTCAAGACATTTTGCGGAATCAGGGCTCATCATCGCTTCCTCATAGTTCGTAGGTTTGTCATGGTCAAGTAACATGACTTCCAGAACAGGATTACCGTACCAATCTGGTGCGGATCTTACTCTGGTTGACCTACAAGGTTCGGCACTAACTTGATCAGAAGTTTCATGATCATCATCATTAGCTTCCTCACTTACTGGTGTAGGAATCACTGGAACTGATTTCAGTGATGAACTACTTTCCAATAAGGGAGAAGGTACAATTACCTCGTCAAGTTCTACTTTCCTCCCACTCACTTCTTTTGAGATAAACTCCTTCTCTAGAAAGGATCCATTCTTAGTAATGAATATCTTGCCTTTAGATCTGTGATAGAAGGTGTACCCAACAGTCTCCTTTGGGTATCCTATGAAGACACATTTCTCCGATTTGGGTTCGAGCTTATCAGGTTGAAGCTTTTTCACATAAGCATCGTAGCCCCAAACTTTAAGAAATGACAACTTGAGTTTTTGCCAAACCACAGTTCATAAGGTGTCGTCTCAACGAATTTAGATGGTGCCCTATTTAACGTGAATGCAGCCGTCTCTAAAGCATAACCCCAAAATGATAGCGGTAAATCGGTGACAGACATCATAGATCGCACCATATCTAATAAAGTGTGGTTACAATGTTCAGACGCACCATTACGTTGAGGTGTTCCAGGTGGCGTGACTTGTGAAACTATTCTTCATTGTTTCAAATGAAGTCCAAACTCATAACTCAAATATTCACCTCCACGATCAGATCGTAGAAACTTGATTTTCTTGTTATGATGATTTTGCACTTCACTATGAAATTCTTTGAACTTTTCAAATGTTTGAGACTTATGTTTTATTAAGTAGATATACCCATATCTGCTCAAATCATCTGTGAAGGTGAGAAAATAATGATATCCGCCACGAGCTTCAATGTTCATTGAACCACATACATCAGTATGCATGATTTCCAATAACTCTGTTGCTCGCTCCATTGTTCCGGAGAACGGAGTTTTAGTCATCTCGCCCATGAGGCATGGTTCGCAAGTACCAAGTGATTCATAATCAAGTGATTCTAGAAGTCCGTCAGAATGGAGTTTCTTCATGCACTTTACACCAATATGACCTAAATGGCAGTGCCACAAATAAGTTGCACTATCATTATCAACTCTGCATCTTTTGGCTTCAATACTATGAACATGTGTATCACTACAATCAAGATTTAGTAAAAATAGACCACACATCAAGGGTGCATGACCATAAAAGATATTACTCATATAAATAGAACAACCATTATTCTCTGATTTAAATGAATAACCGTCTCGCATTAACCAAGATCCAGATATAATGTTCATGCTCAACGCTGGCACCAAATAACAATTATTTAGGTCTAAAACTAATCCCGAAGGTAGATGCAGAGGTAGCGTGCCAGCGGTGATCACATCGACTTTGGAACCATTTCCCACGCACATTGTCACCTCGTCCTTAGCCAATCTTCGCTTAATACGTAGCCCCTGTTTCAAGTTGCAAATGTTAGCAACTGAACCAGTATCAAATACCCAGGCACTACTGCGAGCGTTAGTAAGGTACACATCAATAGCATGTATATAAATATACCTTTCACTTTGCCATCCTTCTTCTCCGCCAACTATTGGAAATATGACCTAGAGGCAATAATAAATTAGTTATTATTATATTTCCTTGTTCATGATAATCGTTTATTATCCATGCTATAATTGTATTGATAGGAAACTCAGATACATGTGTGGATACATAGACAACACCATGTCCCTAGTAAGCCTCTAGTTGACTAGCTCGTTGATCAATAGATGGTTACGGTTTCCTGACCATGGACATTGGATGTCATTGATAACGGGATCACATCATTAGGAGAGTGATGTGATGGACAAGACCCAATCCTAAGCCTAGCACAAAGATCGTGTAGTTCGTTCGCTAAAGCTTTTCTAATGTCAAGCATCATTTCCTTAGACCATGAGATTGTGCAACTCCCGGATACCGTAGGAGTGCTTTGGGTGTGCCAAACGTCACAACGTAACTGGGTGGCTATAAAGGTACACTACGGGTATCTCCGAAAGTGTCGGTTGGGTTGGCACGAATCGAGACTGGGATTTGTCACTCCGTGTAAACGGAGAGGTATCTCTGGGCCCACTCGGTAGGACATCATCATAATGTGCACAATGTGATCAAGGAGTTGATCATGGGATGATGTGTTACGGAACGAGTAAAGAGACTTGCCAGTAACGAGATTGAACAAGGTATTGGGATACCGACGATCAAATCTCGGGAAAGTATCATACCGATAGACAAAGGGAATTGTATACGGGATTGATTAAGTCCTTGACATCGTGGTTCATCCGATGAGATCATCGTGGAACATGTGGGAGCCAACATGGGTATCCAGATCCCGCTGTTGGTTATTGACCGGAGAACGTCTCGGTCATGTCTGCATGTCTCCCGAACCCGTAGGGTCTACACACTTAAGGTTCAATGACGCTAGGGTTATAAAGGAAGTTTGTATGTGGTTACCGAATGTTGTTCGGAGTCCCGGATGAGATCCCGGATGTCATGAGGAGTTCCGGAATGGTCCGGAGGTAAAGATTTATATATGGGAAATCCTGTTTCGGCCATCGAGACAAGTTTCGGGGTTATCGGTATTGTACCGGGACCACCGGAAGGGTCCCGGGGGCCCACTGGGTGGGGCCACCTGCCCCAGGGGGGCACATGGGCTATAGGGGGTGCGCCTTGGCCTACATGGGCCAAGGGCACCAGCCCCAAGGGGCCCATGCGCCTAGGGTTTCACAAAAGGGAAGAGTCCCAATAGTGGAAGGCACCTCCTAGGTGCCTTGGGGGGGAGGGAAACCTCCCTGGCCGGCGCCCCCCCCCCCTTTGGCCCTCCTATATATAGTGGGGGAAGGAGGGCTTTTCATTGATGCCTTTGGTTGCCTCCTTCTCCCTCTCCAACACCTCTTCCTCCTCTGCCGTGGTGCTTGGCGAAGCCCTGCAGGATTGCCACGCTCCTCCATCACCACCACGCCATTGTGCTGCTGCTGGATGGAGTCTTTCTCAACCTCTCCCTCTCTCCTTGCTGGATCAAGGCATGGGAGACGTCGTCGGGCTGTACGTGTGTTGAACGCGGAGGTGCCGTCCGTTCGGCACTAGGATCTCCGGTGATTTGAATCACGACAAGTACGACTCCATCAACCCCGTTCTCTTGAACACTTCCGCTTAGCGATCTACAAGGGTATGTAGATGCACTCTCCTTCCCCTCGTTGCTAGTCTCTCCATAGATAGATCTTGGTGACACGTAAGAAAATTTTGAATTTATGCTACGTTCCCCAACAGTGGCATCATGAGCTAGGTCTATGCGTAGTTTCTATGCACGAGTAGAACACAAAGTAGTTGTGGGCGTTGATTTTGTTCAATATGCTTGCCGTTACTAGTCTTATCTTGATTCGGCGGCATCGTGGGATGAAGCGGCCCGGACCGACCTTACACGTACTCTTACGCGAGACTGGTTCCACCGACTGACATGCACTAGTTGCATAAGGTGGCTAGCGGGTGTCTGTCTCTCCCACTTTAGTCGGATCGGATTCGATGAAAAGGGTCCTTATGAAGGGTAAATAGAAATTGGCATATCATGTTGTGGTCTTTGCGTAGGTAAGAAACGTTCTTGCTAGAAACCCATAGCAGCCACGTAAAACATGCAAACAACAATTATAGGACGTCTAACTTGTTTTTGCAGGGTATGCTATGTGATGTGATATGGCCAAAAGGATGTGATGAATGATATATGTGATGTATGAGATTGATCATGTTCTTGTAATAGATGATCATGGAGCCCCAAGATGGAGATCAAAGGAGCTATATGATATTGGCCATATCATGTCACTATTATTTGATTGCATGTGATGTTTATCATGTTTATACATCTTATTTGCTTAGAACGACGGTAGTAAATAAGATGATCCCTCATTACAATTTCAAGAATGTGTTCTCCCCTAACTGTGCACCGTTGCTAAAGTTCGTCGTTTCGAAGCACCACGTGATGATCGGGTGTGATAGATCCTTACGTTCACATACAACGGGTGTAAGACAGTTTTACACATGCAAAACACTTAGGGTTAACTTGACGAGCCTAGCATGTGCATAGACATGGCCTCGGAACACAGAAGATCGAAAGGTCGAGCATGAGTCGTATGGTAGATACGATCAACATGAAGATGTTCACCGACGTTGACTAGTCCGTCTCACGTGATGATCGGACACGGCCTAGTTGACTCGGATCATGTAATCACTTAGATGACTAGAGGGATGTCTATCTGAGTGGGAGTTCATAAGATGAACTTAATTATCCTGAACATAGTCAAAAGGTCGTCGCAAATTATGTCGTAGCTCGCGCTTTAGTTCTACTATTTAGATATGTTCCTAGAGAAAATTTAGTTGAAAGTTGATAGTAGCAATTATGCGGACTAGGTCCGTAAACTGAGGATTGTCCTCATTGCTTCATAGAAGGCTGATGTCCTTAATGCACCGCTTAGTGTGCTGAACCTCGAACGTTGTCTGTGGATGTTGCGAACATCTGACATACACGTTTTGATGACTACATGATAGTTCAGTGCGTAATGCTAAATGGTTTAGAATTGAGGCACCAAAGACGTTTTTGAAACATCGCGAAACATATGAGATGTTTCGAGGGCTGAAATTGGGATTTCAGGCTCGTGCCCACGTCAAAAGGTATAAGACCTCCGACGATTTTCTTAGCCTGCAAACTAAGGAGAAAAGCTCAATTGTTGAGCTTGTGCTCAGATTGTCTGAGTACAACAATCATTTGAATCGAGTGGGAGTTGATCTTCTAGATGAGATAGTGATGTTTCTCCGAAGTCATTACCACCAAGCTGCTAGAGCTCCGTGATGAACTATAATATATCAGGGACATATATGATGATCCTTGAGATATTCGCGATGTTTGACACCACAAAAGTAGAAATCAAGAAGGAGCATCAATTGTTGATGGTTGGTGAAACCACTAGTTTCAAGAAGGGCAAGGGCAAGAAGGGATACTTCATGAAACAGCATATCAGCTGCTGCTCTAGTGAAGAAACCCAAGGTTGAACCCAAACCCGAGACTAAGTGCTTCTATAATAAGGGGAACAGCCACTGGAGCAGAATTACCCTAGATACTTGGTAGATGAGAAGGCTGGCAAGGTCGATAGAAGTATATTGGATATACATTGTGTTGATGTGTACTTTACTAGTAGTCCTAGTAGCACCAGGGTATTAGATACTGGTTCGGTTGCTAAGTGTTAGTAACTCGAAATAAAAGCTACGGAATAAACGGAGACTAGCTAAAGGTGAGCTGACGATATGTGTTGGAAGTGTTTCCAATGTTGATATGATCAAGCATCGCACGCTCCCTCTACCATCGAGATTGGTGTTTGCGTTGAGCATAGACATGATTGGATTATGTCTATCGCAATACGGTTATTCATTTAAGGAGAATAACGGTTACTCTGTTTATTTGAATAATACCTTCAATGGTCTTGCACCTGAAATGAATGGTTTATTGAATCTCGATCGTAATGATACACATGTTCATGACAAAAGATAGTAATGATAGTACCACCTACTTGTGGCACTGCCACATAAGTCATATCGGTATAAAACGCATGAAGAAGCTCCATGTTGATGGATCTTTGGGCTCACTCGTTTTTGAAAAGTTTGAGACATGCGAACCATGTCTATTGGTGTATATGCATGAAGAAACTCCATGCAAATGGACCGTTTGGACTCACTTGATTTTGAATCACTTGAGACATGCAAATCATACCACATGGGCAAGATGACTGAAAGCCTCGTTTTCAGTAAAATGGAACTAGAAAGCAACTTGTTGGAAGTAATACATTTTGATGTGTGCAGTCCAATGAGTGCTGAGGCGTGTAGTGGATATCGTTATGTTCTTCCTTCACAGATGATTTGAGTAGATGTTGAGTATATTTACTTGATGAATCACGAGTCTGAATTATTGAAAGGTTCAAGTAATTTCAGGGTGAAGTTGAAAGATCATCGTGACAAGAGGATAAAATATCTATGATATGATCATAGAGATGAATATCTGAATTACGAGTTTGGCACAGAATTAAGACATTGTGGAAATTGTTTCGCAACTAATACAGCCTGGAACACCATAGTGTGATGGTGTGTCCGAACATCATAACTGCACCCTATTGGATATGATGCATACCATGATGTCTCTTATTGAATTACCACGATAGTTTATGGGTTAGGCATTAAAGACAACCACATTCACTATAAATAGGGCACCACGTAATTCCGATGAGATGACACCATATGAACTATGGTTTAGAGAAACCTAAGCTGTCATTTCTTAAAAGTTTGGGGCTGCGACGCTTATGTGAAAAGGTTTCAGGCTGATAAGCTCAAACCCAAAGCGGATAAATGCATCTTCATAGGACACCCAAAACAGTTGGGTATACCTCCTGTCTCAGATTCGAAAGCAATAAGGGATTGTTTCTAGAATCTGGTCCTTTCTCGAGGAAAAGTTTCTCTCAAAAGAATTGAGTGGGAGGATGGTGGAGACTTGATGAGGTTATTGAACCATCTCTTCAACTACTCTGTGGCAGGGCACAGGAAGTTGTTCCTGTGGCACCTACACCAATTGAAGTGGAAGCTTATGATAGTGATCATGAAACTTCAGATCAAGTCACTACCAAACCTCGTGGGATGACAAGGATGCGTACTACTTCAGAGTGGTACGTGATCCTGTCTTGGAAGTCATGTTGCTAGACAACAATGAACCTACAAGCTATGGAGAAGCAATGGTGGGCCCGGATTCCGATAAATGGCTCGAGGCCATAAAATCCGAGATAGGATCCATGTATGAAAACAAAGTGTAGACTTTGGCAGAACAGCTCGATGGTCGTAAGGCTGTTGAAGTACAGATGGATTTTTTAAAAGGAAGACGGACAATGATGGTAAGTATCACCATTAAGAAAGCTCGACTTGTCGTTAAGATGTTTTCCGACAAGTTCAAGGAGTTGACTACGATGAGACTTTCTCACTCGTAGCGATGCTAAGGGTTTGTTGGAATTATATTAGTGATTACTGCATTATTTATGAAATCTTACAGATAGGATGTCAAAACATTGTTTCCTCGATGTTTTTTGAGGAAAGGTTGTATGTGATACAAACCGGAAGGTTTTGTCAATCCTGAAAGATGCTAATAAGTATGCAAAGCTCCAGGAATCCTTCTAAGGACTGGAGTAAGCATCTCGGAGTTGGAATGTATGCTTTGATGAGATGATCAAAGATTTTGGGTGTATACAAAGTTTATGAGAAACTTGTATTTCCAAAGAAGTGAGTGGGAGCACTATAGAATTTCTGATGAGTATATGTTGTTGACATATTATGGATCAGAAATGATGTAGAATTTTTCTGTAAAGCATATAGGATTATTTGGAAAGTGTTCTTTTTTCAATGGAAAGCCTGGATTAAGCTACTTGAACATTGAGCATCAAGATCTATAAGGATAGATCAAAACACTTAATGGTACTTTCAAATGAGCACATAACTTGACATGATCTTGAAGGTGTTCAAGATGGATCAGTCAAAGAAGGAGTTCTTGCCTGAGTGGTAAGGTATGAAGTTAAGACTTAAAGCTCGAACACGGCAGAATAGAGAGAAAGGACGAAGGTCGTCCCCTGTGCTTAAGACATAGGCTCTACAGTATGTTGTGCTGTGTACCGCACCTGAAGTGTGCCTTGCCATGAGTCAGTCAAGGGGTACAAGAGTGATCCAAGAATGGATCACAGGACAGCGGTCAAAGTTATCCTTAGTAACTAGTGGACTAAGGAATTTTCTCGATTATGGAGGTGATGAAGAGTTCGACGTAAAGAGTTACGACGATGCAAGCTTAACACCTATCTGGATAGCTCTGAGTAGAGATACCGGATACGTATAATGGAGCAACAATTTAGAATAACTCCAAGTAGAACAGTTATTTGAAATGGCTCCAAATAGAGTGTGGTAGCTGCATCTAGGAGATGACATAAAGATTTGTAAAGCACACACGGATCTGAAAGGTTCAGACCCGTTGACTAAAACCTCTCTCACAAGCAACATGATCAAACCCAGAACTCATTGAGTATTAATCACATAGTGATGTGAACTAGATTATTGACTCTAGTAAACTCTTTGGATGTTGGTTACATGGCGATGTGACCTGTGAGTGTTAATCACATGGCGATGTGAACTAGATTATTGACTCTAGTGCAAGTGGGAGACTGTTGGAAATATGCCCTAGAGGCAATAATAAATTAGTTATTATTATATTTCCTTGTTCATGATAATCGTTTATTATCCATGCTATAATTGTATTGATAGGAAACTCAGATACATGTGTGGATACATAGACAACACCATGTCCCTAGTAAGCCTCTAGTTGACTAGCTCGTTGATCAATAGATGGTTACGGTTTCCTGACCATGGACATTGGATGTCATTGATAACGGGATCACATCATTAGGAGAGTGATGTGATGGACAAGACCCAATCCTAAGCCTAGCACAAAGATCGTGTAGTTCGTTCGCTAAAGCTTTTCTAATGTCAAGCATCATTTCCTTAGACCATGAGATTGTGCAACTCCCGGATACAGTAGGAGTGCTTTGGGTGTGCCAAACGTCACAACGTAACTGGGTGGCTATAAAGGTACACTACGGGTATCTCCGAAACTGTCTGTTGGGTTGGCACGAATCGAGACTGGGATTTGTCACTCCGTGTAAATGGAGAGGTATCTCTGGGCCCACTCGATAGGACATCATCATAACGTGCACAATGTGATCAAGGAGTTGATCACGGGATGATGTGTTACGGAACGAGTAAAGAGACTTGCCGGTAACGAGATTGAACAAGGTATTGGGATACCGACGATCGAATCTCGGGCAAGTATCGTACCGATAGATAAAGGGAATTGTATACGGGATTGATTAAGTCCTTGACATCGTGGTTCATCCGATGAGATTATCGTGGAACATGTGGGAGCCAACATGGGTATCCAGATCCCGCTGTTGGTTATTGACCGGAGAACGTCTCGGTCATGTCTGCATGTCTCCCGAACCCGTAGGGTCTACACACTTAAGGTTCGATGATGCTAGGGTTACAAAGGAAGTTTGTATGTGGTTACCGAATTTTGTTCGGAGTCCCGGATGAGATCCCGGACGTCACGAGGAGTTCCGGAATGGTCCGAAGGTAAAGATTTATATATAGGAAGTCCTGTTTCGGCCATCGGGACAAGTTTCGGGGTTATCGGTATTGTACCGGGACCACCGGAAGGGTCCCGGGGGCCCACCGGGTGGGGCCACCTGCCCCGGGGGGCCACATGGGCTATAGGGGGTGCGCCTTGGCCTACATGGGCCAAGGGCACCAGCCCCAAGGGGCCCATGCGCCTAGGGTTTCACAAAAGGGAAGAGTCCCAATAGTGGAAGGCACCTCCTAGGTGCCTTGGGGGGGAGGGAAACCTCCCTGGCCGCCGCCCCCCTAGGAGATTGGATCTCCTAGGGCCGGCGCCCCCGCTTTGGCCCTCCTATATATAGTGGGGGAAGGAGGGCTTTTCATCGATGCCTTTGGTTGCCTCCTTCTCCCTCTCCAACACCTCTTCCTCCTCTCCCGTGGTGCTTGGTGAAGCCCTGCAGGATTGCCACGCTCCTCCATCACCACCACGCCGTTGTGCTGCTACTGGATGGAGTCTTCCTCAACCTCTCCCTCTCTGCTTGCTGGATCAATGCATGGGAGACGTCGTCGGGCTGTACGTGTGTTGAACGCGGAGGTGCCGTCCGTTCGGCACTAGGATCTCCGGTGATTTGAATCACGACGAGTACGACTCCATCAACCCCGTTCTCTTGAACGCTTCCGCTTAGCGATCTACAAGGGTATGTAGATGCACTCTCCTTCCCCTCGTTTCTAGTCTCTCCATAGATAGATCTTGGTGACACATAAGAAAATTTTGAATTTATGCTACGTTCCCCAACAATACTTGGGGCAGTTCCGCTTCCAGTGACCAGTTCCTTTGCAGTAGAAGCACTCAGTCTCAGGCTTAGGTCCAGACTTGGGTTTCTTCACTTGAGCAGCAACTGGCTTGCTGTTCTTCTTGAAGTTCCCCTTCTTCCCTTTACCCTTTTTCTTGAAACTGGTGGTCTTGTTGACCATCAACACTTGATGCTCCTTCTTGATTTCTACCTCTGCAGCCTTTAGTATTGCGAAGAGCTCAGGAATCGTCGTATCCATCCCTTGCATATTATAGTTCATCACGAAGCTCTTGTAGCTTGGTGGCAGTGATTGAAGAACTCTGTCTATGACACTATCATTAGGAAGATTAACTCCCAGTTGAGTCAAGTGGTTGTGGTACCCAGACATTCTGAGTATATGTTCACTGATAGAACTATTCTCCTCCATCTTGCAGCTGTAGAACTTATTGGAGACTTCATATCTCTCAATACGGGCCTTTGCTTGAAATATTAACTTCAACTCCTAGAACATCTCATATGCTCCATGATGTTCAGAACATTGTTGAAGTCCCGGTTCTAAGCCGTAAAGCATGGCACACTGAACTATCGAGTAGTCACCAGCTTTGCTCTGCCAGGTGTTCACAACATCTGACGTTCCTCCTGCAGTGGGTTTTTCATCTCGTGGTGCTTCCAAGACATAATTCTTCTGTGCAGCAATGAGGATAATCCTCAAGTTACGGACCCAGTCCGTGTAGTTGCTACCATCATCTTTCAACTTACCTTTCTCTAGGAACGCATTAAAATTCAACGGAACAACAGCACGGGCCATCTATCTACAACAACATAGACATGCAAAATACTATCAGGTACTAAGTTCATGATAAATTAAAGTTCAATTAATCAAATTACTTAAGAACTCCCACTTAGATAGACATCCCTCTAATCAACTAAGTGATCACGTGATCCACATCAACTAAACCATGTCTGATCATCACGTGAGATGGAGTAGTTTTCAATGGTGAACATCACTATGTTGATCATATCTACTATATGATTCACGCTCGACCTTTCGGTCTCAATGTTCCGAGGCCATATCTGCATATGCTAGGCTCGTCAAGTTTAACCCGAGTATTCCGCGTGTGCAAAACTGGCTTGCACCCGTTGTATGTGAACGTAGAGCTTATCACACTCAATCATCATGTGCTGTCTCGGCACGACGAACTGTAGCAACGGTGCATACTCAGGGAAAACACTTATACCTTGAAATTTAGTGAGAGATCATCTTATAATGCTACCGTCGAACTAATCAAAATAAGATGCATAAAGGATAAACATCACATGCAATCAATATAAGTGATATGATATGGCCATCATCATCTTGTGCCTTTGATCTCCATCTCCAAAGCACCGTCGTGATCACCATCGTCACCGGCTTGACACCTTGATCTCCATCGAAGCATCATTGTCGTCTCGCCAACTATTGCTTCTACAACTATCGCTACCGCTTAGTGATAAAGTAAAGCAATTACATGGCGATTGCATTTCATACAATAAAGCGACAACCATATGGCTCCTGCCAGTTGCCGATAACTGTGTTACAAAACATGATCATCTTATACAATAAAATTTAGCATCATGTCTTGACCATATCACATCCCAACATGCCTTGCAAAAACAAGTTAGACGTCCTCTACTTTGTTGTTGCAAGTTTTACTTGGCTGCTACGGGCTAAGCAAGAACCGTTCTTACCTACGTATCAAAAACCACAATGCGGTATAGTGATTGCTTTTTGATCTTCAGAAAGAACCCTTTTCATTGAATTCGATTCAACTAAAGTTGGAGAAACAGACACCCACTAGCCACATGTGTGCGAAGCACGTCGGTAGAACCAGTCTTGCATAAGCGTATGTGTAATGTCGGTCTGGGACGCTTCATCCAACAATACCGCCGAATCAAGAACCAACTAGTGATGGCAAGCAATATGTATATACCCACGCCCAAAACTCCTTTGTGTTCTACTCATGCATATAACATCTACGCATAGACCTGGCTCGGATGCCACTGTTGGGGAATGCAGTAATTTCCAAAAAAATCCTACGTGCACACAAGATCATGGTGATGCATAGCAACAAGAGGGAAGAGTGTTGTCTACATACCCTCGTAGACCGTAAGCGGAAGCGTTATGACAACGCGGTTGATGTAGTCGTACGTCTTCACGATCGACCGATCCTAGCACCGAAGGTACGGCACCTCCGCGATCTACACACATTCGGCTCGGTGACGTCCCATGAACTCACAATCTAGTAGAGTGTCGAGGGAGTGCTTCGTCAGTACGACGGCGTGATGACGGTGATGATGATGCTACCGGAACAAGGCTTCGCCTAAGCATCGCTACGATATGACCGAGGTGGATTATAGTGGAGGGGGGCACCGCACACGGCTAAGAGATCAATGATCAACTTGTGTGTCTATGGGGTGCCCCCTCCCCGTATATAAAGGAGTGGAGGAGGGGGAGGGGCGGCCTCCTAGGCGCGCCCCAAGGGGAGTCCTACTCCCACCGGGAGTAGGATTCCCCGTCCCTTCCCTAGTTGGATTAGGAGAGAAGGAAGGGAGAGGAAGGAGGAAGGAAAGGGGGTCGGCCCCCCTCCCAATTCAGATTGGGCTTGGGGGGTGCGCCCCCTCCTTTGATCCCATCTCCTCTCTCCCACTATGGCCCAATAAGGCCCATATACCTCCCGGGGGTACCGGTAACCTCCTAGTACATCGGTAAATGCCCGATCTCACCCGGAACCATTCCAATGTCCAAATATAGTCGTCCAATATATCGATCTTTATGTCTCGACCATTTCGAGACTCCTCGTCATGTCTGTGATCATATCCGGGACTCCGAACTACCTTCGGGACATCAAAACACATAAACTCATAATACGATCGTCACTGAACGTTAAGCGTGCGGACCCTACGGGTTCGAGAACTATGTAGACATGACCGAGACACGTCTCTAGTCAATAACCAATAGCGGAACCTGGATGCTCATATTTGTTCCTACATATTCTACGAAGATCTTTATCGGTCAAACCGCATAACGATATATGTTGTTCCCTTTGTCATCGGTATGTTACTTGCCCGAGATTTGATCGTCGGTATCTCAATACCTAGTTCAATCTCATTACCGGCAAGTCTCTTTACTCGTTCAGTAATGCTACATCACGTAACTAACTCATTAGCTACATTTCTTGCAAGGCTTATAGTGACGTACATTATCGAGAGGGCCCAGAGATACCTCTCCGACAATCGAAGTGACAAATCCTAATCTCGATCTATGCCAACTCAACAAACACCATCGGAGACACCTGTAGAGCACCTTTATAACCACCCAGTTACATTGTGACGTTTGGTAGCACACAAAGTGTTCCTTCGTTATTCGGGAGTTGTATGATCTCATAGTCATAGGAACATGTATAAGTTATGGAGAAAGCAATAGCAACAAACTAAATGATCATCGTGCTAAGCTAACGGATGGGTCAAGTCAATCACATCATTCTCTAATGTTGTGATCCCGTTAATCAAATGACAAGTCATGTTCATGGTTAGGAAACATAACCATCATTGATTCAACGAGCTAGTCAAGTAGAGGCAAACTAGTGACACTCTGTTTGTCTATGTATTCACACATGTACTAAGTTTCCGGTTAATACAATTCTAGCATGAATAATAAAAAAATTCATAAGTAAATATAAATAACAACTCTATTATTGCCTCTAGGGAATATTTCCTTCACCACTATGATGATAGTAACATAAACTAGTAACATGCATATGTTACTAGTCTAAATTACTACCCACTATGACTAGCCTTAGCATGGTTAATAATATAGCCAACTGATGGCTACAAGGAACCGCCATGTCATCTACAACCATCATCTATATGCACTCATGCAATAGTGTAGGTTATAAGGTTGGCTATTAGTACATTAGTACTTTTTCCATCTTCTCTCTATCTCTTCCTTCACATTTATTGCATTTACCTAGGAATGCGTATATAGCTAGGCTCTTGCATGAGAGCCCACTCCCCTTACTTTTTCACATCTCTCTCTCTCCCGCAAGTATAATAGTGGTCTTATAGCCCGCTTACATGGCATTTTTTGCCTATGTGGGGGAGAGAGTGATGAAAAAGTAAGACTAGTCACAATGGGTAGTTACTTAGAGTACTACCTCTATAGTGGGGAGTATGTGTGGTGTCATGCAACACTTCATTTATTAGGTTGTAGATTCATCTTGTCTGGGTATGTGTGATGTTACAGTAACTAGCTATGTTACCACATGCTTCTCTTTTCTCATTAATCACTCGCCACATCATCTGTTTTGCCTTGAGATGTGTGATGTTACCATCTATGTTACTCCCACTGTGGGTAGTCTAAGGGGAGTGGGCTCTCATGCAAGAGCCTAGCTATATGCGGATTCCTAGACAAATAGAATAAATGTGAAGAAAGAGAAAGAGAGAAGGTTGAAAAAAGTATAGCCAACCTTGTAGCCCACACTACTATATGAGTGACTATAAATGATGGCTATACATGACATGGTAGTTTCTTATAGCCATCAGTTGGCTATACTATTAACCATGCTCTTAGGCTGGTCATAGTGGGGAGTAACTTAGACTAGTGTCATATGCATGACACTAGTATAAGTTACTACCTCCATGATGCAAAGTAACATAGTGGTAGTGTCATACTAGTTGGCTTCATTTATTACCTTGTAGACTCATCCTCTCTTGGAAGTGCTATGTTATAGTAACATATTATGTTACTCTAAACACATCTGTCCTCATTAAATACATGCCACATAAGCAAACATGTCTTGGACTGCGCTATGTTACTACCTATGTTAATTCCACTATGACCAGCCTTAGTAGGTGACCTTGCACTTGGCTCTTCGCCTCTTCTGGAAGTCGAATGAAATGCTGGCAATCTGATACCAAATGAACTGCTGCACGTCCACCGCTTGTAAGCAAAAGTTTCTCCTCGTGTTGTGAGCCATCGCGCACGCATTGGCGAGGGAGAAGGCATAGTAAGCAACCTTCTCGTCGTTCTGCGAGTTGCCATGTGTTGGAAAAAGGATGAACAAAGCTCACATCAAAAAAGAGAGTGGAAGAACATAGATTCCTGACGAACGAGAAGGAGCAAGGAAC
This sequence comes from Triticum dicoccoides, assembly GCF_002162155.2. Classification (NCBI taxonomy): domain Eukaryota; kingdom Viridiplantae; phylum Streptophyta; class Magnoliopsida; order Poales; family Poaceae; genus Triticum; species Triticum dicoccoides. The sequence continues at coordinate 401,842,780 of NC_041380.1, forward strand.
CTCGTGGTGGAGCGTATGCACTCATAATATATTATATTACTCAGTGATACAAAATCAACAAATCATCTCCACAATAGATCGGAAGAGTACGAAACACGGCAGCCCAGTGTAGTTACATCATACTACATGGCGAACCCACGCTATCACCATATTTCTTGGCCTTCGTGCGACACCTAGCTCTAGTAATCCAGCAGCCCATATCGCTTATCGCTCCTCGTCTCTCTCAAAGTGCGATGGGCTGGCGTTTTTGCCGTCTATTGAGGTCGGTTAACTCATCGCATGTTAGCGACATGCCAAGAGCATTCTAAAAAAATTAATGTACTCTATTGTTATGCCAAGAGGAGGAAGCGCTTTGACGACGGACCAAACGAGACAGGCGTGCCGCACCATGAGTGGGTCCAGTTTCTCGTTTTGAACTTGTTTGGTGTAGTAGTAACACTTGGTTTTGACTATTGATAAGATTTTATATAGGGCCTAATGTATTCTTCGAGGATGCCTTTGACTATTGATAAGATTTTATATAATTTGAAAATTATATCATTCGAAGATCCTTTCACGTTCCGCTTTCAAAAAAAGAAGATCCTTTCACGTACGAATTTGACTGTATGATTTGAGAAACTTGCATGTCCTATACTGCTCCTGTTTGGATACTCTAACTTAGCTAGAGGTTAGACTAACTCATGACTAACCCTGAACTAACTATAGCCAAAGAGGTGTTTGGGTGACAGGGTTAGATTGACAATAAATGCACTTGATGGAGAGAGAAAAGTGATTTTTCAGTGGGCCCAATGAGCACTATCTCCAATTAGCACCTCTTGGGTGGGATAGTTTTTTTGGTGGGTTCGGTGCAACTTGCTCCAATTTAACCCTCGTGTTTGGATACTTTAGGGCTATTTGATCCCCAACTAGCTCAAACTAACTCTAACCCATGGATCCAAACAGGGCCAAAGTTAGTCTCGGAAAACACATTAAGACCTATATACATGGAAAGATGGAGTACATGATACTAGCAAATGCTCACCATTAGTAGTAGTTTATTGGTTGGTTTCGATTTTTGATTCAGTTGCTGTGCTGCTACCATCCAATAATCATGTGTGGTTGTTTCTAGAGTAAAAAAAGGAGGTACTAGTACTTACTGTGGGAAAGGTGAAGTGATGGTTGCTTCGCCCGAGCAACTTACGGGATGTTTGGTTTGAGACTAAGTTTGCCTAAACTTGCCACACCTAAGGTTAGGCAAATTTGACCAACTTAGGTGGGTGTTTGGTTCAAGCCACATCTTAGGCAAGCCACACTAGGGCCCCACATCACATACACTCAAAAAGTGTGGCAAGATACCCTTAGGCTTACCTAACCTTAGGCAAGTATGGAAACATTGTATGGCAAAGTGTGGCATGGTTAGGCCTAGAACCAAACAGCCCCTTATTACTCTGGGAATATGGGAGTACCAGCGGATTCAAGGAACAGAGAAATGATGGTTGCTTCGTCCAAGCAACTTACTATGGCGAAGGTGGGGCTCTGTGATTTGACTGCTCACTAGTCATTACTACTGTGCCGCAACGACCGGGGTGAATCTTTCCCTGCAGTTGTGCACTCAATATTGCTTCATGGCAGGTGGAGCCAGATGAAGGACATCCCACATGTCGGCGAAACAAAGTTGAATTGTTTCTGGCATTTCTATCAATCCTTCAGGATTTGTTTATATGTACGCATAATTTTAATGAAATTGTATTGTGATGCTATGAAGGTTTCAACTTTGGTTCCCACAGGAAAAAAAAGGTTTCAACTTAGGATTCATGTGTCATCTTGCCTCAAGATTATCTCGTTACAACACTCCATCAAATACAAATGAAACTACCATGGCTGCTAATGCATCTCAATGGTTCGTAGATCAGCGCCAATATTCACATCACAACTGAAGGCAAAGTTGTGAGAAGGTGTACAAATAAAGAAAAATATATAATTGATCGATGTTGTTCGTAGGCATGGCTCCATTTCCTGGGCACAATGTTCATTGCTTGGCAGCTAGTTTCACCCAGCTCTGTAGCCAAAAAAGAGGTGTATGGAGGACACCACAATCCAATCATTTTGTGCAGCTCCACTAAAATTGGGCTGACCATCCCTGTTTGCAAAGATATCCAGTCAGTGTGATTACAATAATAGTGAAACTAGATGATGAAACATAACACACACAAATAGAAGCCGATCACCTCTGTGATCTCTCTTTAGGACTAACTACTTGTTGGAGAAGATTAGGCACGGAGTTGGGTGAGGAGGATAGCAAAACCAATCTCCCTTTTTGCAGTCCCACAGAAATGTAAAAACATTGCCCATGTGACATTTTGGCGGAACTGCACAAAACACTCTTAAGAAAAAAGTGATTTGTGCAGTTCACCAAAAGGTCGCAATAGCAACGAGGTGAAATGAATAGCCCTGCTTGCAAAAGGAGGTAGAAAGGAAACAATTACTGGCCAATAACATGAGTTGAAGACACATACACTGACAAAAAAGAAGCATATTCCATGTAATAAGGGAAAGATAGCAGCATGGTGGTTTATCAAAAATGGTTTGAGGATGAGATTGCAAGATGGAAAGTATGTCGGCCGAGATACGTTTTAAGCAAACAACTAAAGAAGATCCACATGCAGCAACGTGGGAAGATGGGTAGTGGAGCAAGGCCGGAGGAAGCTGTACCTGAGGGTCGTCGGGATGTTACTAGGAGGGCGCCAGCGGCCGGGATCTGCCCATACTGCGATAGCGAGCAAGTGGTGAAGGCCCTACCGCGTCGGAGCTTGGTCAGAGAGAACGACGGGCACCGCAGGTCGGGATGTGCTGCCTCAACACCGTCGAATAGAGAAACAATGCACATCCTCCCTTTCCGCTGACGGGCGAGATGCGGCCGGATCACTGACCAACGGTGAGAGAGAGAGAGGCCACCGCCGCCTTGTGTGAGATGGTGTGATGAGAGACAAACCCCGGCAGGCAGGCTCTATTGTATATAGTGGAGCGGATTTTTCCATTTTCCCCACGGTAATCGTTTTATATTTTGTACGTGCCATTCAGGAATGTATAACTTTATTTAATACTAATGCGTCAAGTCAAACTTGTTCCGTCTAGGCGTGGTACCCGACCCTCCTTCGAGTAAACAACCGCTACACGCGTCAAATTATCACGTGGGCTGCCTTTTCATATAGAAACGAACTCCACTGTGTACCCGCGCGGGTGTGGCCGGGAACGAGACGTGAGTACATGCGTCCTGCGTGCACCTCTTCTTTAGGTGCAGGTACATATGTGGGTGGGTGTGAGATAGATGGTTTGTGCGAAACAGAGGCAATGTGTCGATGATATCTCAAACAAAAAAACATAACATATGCAATGTGTGTGAAACAGAGTCATGGATATATCATATATAGAGGGAGCGATCCACGAGAAGAGAGTGGAGGGATCATCGGCATGAGATATCGATAGTCGAAAACAGGGATGAAGTGTGTGGCTGCGCGATCGGTAAAGAGTGACATCGAATTTGTGTTTGCCCACATCAAAGATACAGGGCGGCTGGCCTACTAGAATTTGAGAGGACAGAGGTGCAGTTTTTCTCTGTGGCATGGATACCTACCTACAATGTTTGACTATCGGTGTGTGGGGGGGGGGAGGGGGCAGAGATCTAACTATAGAGAGGTAGATCGACTAGTATATGTGTGGAGAAGGAGAGAGACCTAGCTATGTATTGAGGGTGATCGATCGGCATCCATGGATATGTGTCGCAGAGGAATAAGGTTGGGAGAAAGACAAATGTAGAGTGTCGGAGGGTTGGTGGTGGACTCACAAATGGGGGGAGAGGCTTGCTAGACAAACATAGGGTACGAGTGCAATATCAATAAGAGAGGGCCGGGGATGTCTATCTGTCTATGCACGTGCATGTGAGAGACGGGTCAGGAGGTATGCAAGGATGATGAGGGAGGCGATATGGTTGTGGTAAGCATATGTAACTACATAGGAAGATCAACAGTCGTGTGTCCGAGAAAGGGAGAGACATAACTAGTGAGGTAAGTCTATCGGTGCGTGGGGAAACCAAATTATAGTCGACCTGGCTATACATAGGGAGATCGGTACATATACATGCATGCATGTGTTAGAAGCAAATAAGGTCCGGGGAGACAGACAGGGGGAGAGGGGTGCGGCTAGGAGGTGGTGCGAGAGGCCTACCATGTCGAGGGGGAGGAGTGTGCGAGTATGAGATCGATGAAAAGAGGGGCGGGAGTGTGCACCTGCGTGGAACCGTATTGGACATAGGGGGCATAGACGGTGAGAAGAGAAGAGGGGAAGTATATGTTTGTGGTAGGCACACTTGGCTAGAGAGGTATATCGACCGGTGTGTGTGCTGGAAAGAAGGAGCCGGGGGGCCTACACACACCGCGGGTGAACGACCTAAAGAGAAATAATGAATGTGCACGATGGAGGGGATGATGAGGGAGGGTGAGAGAGGGGGCGGGCGTGTGCATGCACGATAGAATGTTAGCGCTAGCTAGCTACAAAGAGAAGAGGATCATGAAGGTGTAAAGACGAACAGAGACCATAATTCATTATAAAAAAGTGGATACGGATACTTGAAGAAGATATCATAATGTAGAACATTGATTATAATTTGGGCTAATGTGTGGCTTTTGAAGTTCAGGGCTAAATACTTGTCATAATGTAGGGGGCGGGGCACTATACTATGTGTGATAAACATGGTGTACGTATGGAACATGGTTTAGATTATGAATATAGTTAGTACATCAAATGTACTATTATTTGGAATCAACATCAAGTTTATTCAAAAAATTGAATTCGAGTTCATATAGTACACATAGTTCATATCTATCTCTATAGTAATCATGTGATGTGTTGTTAAGGTAATACATGAATGATGGTTGAAGTTGGCAACAATCATGATTGTAGATTCTTATTGAAATAGAGAAACGAATTCAAATTTAGTTCGAATTGCAGTGGTATTATAGACATTTGGAATGTCCTAAAATGTTAGTATGAGTAGGTTACATGCATTATACAGCCAGCAAAAAAATTAACTGGACATAACATGGATTCATACTCTGTTTTGAATAGCATTTGTATAGTAAAACGGGACAAGACTCTCTCTTTGTGTGGTGTGAATAGTTTTATTTTTTTTGTTTTTTTCATTGAGGGAAGTGCGAATTGATTTGGTAGGTACAAGTACAATATTACACGTCAGGTTTGTCCCTAAAATTCAACCCGCGCTTTGTTATATCCCGAAAATTCAGATATCATGCTCCCAAAACTGGCGCCTTCACAACCCGTGCCTTGCTTTCCCGAAATTACAACGTGCACGAAAACTCCCTCCAGCTGCCAAATCCCGACACGTGAAATCCCCCTTCTAACCCTGAGCCGAAAGGGTCGCTAGTTCAAATCGGTGGGGTACTTTTCTAACACACCCTACATTTTGGACAAGCGCGTCCCTAAGTCATGGTTCCCCCCTCCCATCGCCTCCTTTTCACCATTCAAAATCCCAGGCCGCCATAACCTCTCCGCTCCAGCCACGAAACCCCACCCTCCTCCATCTGCCACCTCACTGATGCCCAGCCGGAGCCTCTTCCCCTACGACGTCGTCCACCGCAATAGCTCGACGTCCCTCATCCACCTCCCCGGATGAGGATCCGTAGTCCATCTCGTTGTCCCGCCAGTTTAGCCGCCCCGTCCTCCACCTCCAAGGAGCTGCTCTGATTATCACTCGTCTATCGCGGCTGCACCATCCCCACAGCGATGCCTTAACCTGCTCCACCGGAACCGCAACATCCTCACCGACTCCTCGGACGAAGCCGAGGCCTACTCGGCGCCACCAAAGAGGTTGTACACTCATCGCATTGCACCTTCACCTTAACTCGACCTCTCGGCGTCGACGGTGCTCCATCCCGCACCCCCATGGACCGGCTACCTCGAAGCCAGCATCACGGGTGACATCTCCATGGCGGCTCTCCCCCAGTGCGAGGCCCCTTTGGTGGTGGCGGCCATACCAGCCGGATCTGCTGCTCCGGCTCTCGCTCGCTCGCTCACGCTGCTGCTGCTGCTCTCCCCCTCCCTCATGCTGCTGCTCTACTCCGATTTAGCTACACTTCGGCCGACTGAATTGACTTTTGGGTCAGTCGATTTTCAGGGGGTGCGGGGCTCGCCGGAGTTAAGAAAGAACCACCCGCAGCGGGGAGGGGGCTCGCCGGAGAGGTACCCCTCTATCTATCTTATGGT